>NW_010196766.1:0-11855 GCF_000695765.1 Mesitornis unicolor
GGCGAGCGCGAGGGTAGAGGGCTCGCGCTCGAGGGCGCGCGGGTGTTGTTGTGCCTCAGGCGGCGGGCTGGGCGTCCAGGGTTGCCGCGGCGAGGTAAAGGGGTGCTGCAACCCTTCGCTGCCCCGCTTCAGCGCTCTTTAGGGGTGTGGTGGTCGTAGGTGTAAAAGCCGCTTTGGCTGCGCCGCTGGTAACAGCACGTCTGAAAGTCGTCTCGTTGCAGGCCAGGAAACCTCTGCTGGGGCCTTTCCAAACCGCTGGGTTTTCGAGTCGACAACCCGTTAAAATGGACGAGGCGCATGGTTGTTTTTCCAGCAATTGTTTTCCAATGCTCGTTTCAGGATGTCTGTCTACGCACATTGGCTTTACTTAAGATGCCCATCAAACAGCACGAGCAGGCGGATGCTGATGGGATGAGGGCAGCTTTTAAGCCAAACCCCAAACAAGTGTAGAGCATCCCAGAGTTGCGTTGCATTTGAGCTGTATATTGCCCAGAAAGATCCTCTGTTGTGTAGCAGCTGCCTGAGGGTCATTGCCCCAGAGTTGTGTTCCCCGTGATTTTTATCAGGTTTATTATTTGAAAAAGGCAGGGAAGACTCTTCTTTTGTTATTTGCGAAAGGGATTCTTTGTTGATAAATTTCTAGTTGCTCAAGTCGCTCCTATGTTTCACTATTATTATCATCTTCCTGGATAATCATGTAGATTTCATTAACTTATTTAATTTCTAGATCAGTAATGGTATTTTAAGTATTGCCAGTCCCAACATCAGTCCTTGGCATACACATGCCTCTGAACACAACTTCTTACATTCTCTCTCCCAGCTGCCTTTTTTATGGTCTTTTAGGATTGGAAAAGTGTTTGTGTATAAAAACACGTTCACTTTTCCAGTAGCATCTTCTGCTATAGTAATTTAAATAATTTCTTTGTAAAATTCCTGCATCTCTTTTAGGCTACCCAGGCCACACTGAAGTTTTACTTCATAACTTAACTGTGTGGAGCACAAGGCTTTACATCAAACTGGTTCACTGCCCTGTGTAAATACTGTACTTTAGTTCTTTTATCCATTTTCAATAAAAAAATAAATTTTAAGACATTTTGATCAGATTATATTTTGTAGTGCTTCTCCCATTGTAGTGCTAGTGTAAGAAGCCCACTGGCAGGGGTCATTTTCTCAATTTCACACTCTTACATTTTTCATTGTGACTAATTTTCACTTCCAAAAAACCCCAAAATCATTTGAGAATAATGTTGCTACATTTTCCAGGCTTTTGTTAACATCTGTATATACCTCTCTCCACACTTCAGTGATTTTGATAGTCATCTTACATTCACAAATTGGAGTTACTTAATGCAGGATTTGTATAAAGTGTTCTTTCTCAAGACTTTTCAGATGTCATGGCCAATAATTTGCATGTCTATACGTTTAATTTTTTAATAGATAACATATTTGTTTGCCTCTTATTTTGTGAAAAAAAGTTTCCTAGATTTTGTGACTTTTTTTTTTAAAGAGGATTGGATATCTGGCTCTCATTGTCCTAAGATTCATACGTACATTGGCACAATGAGTGCGTTCTTCGGGTTTTTGTGTAGTTCTTTCTTAGCTATTTATTGATAGGTATTTTAATTTCTAGTTCTAACTGGAAGTTTTAAGATAAAAACACGTTAAAAGTCAGTGTGTTAACATTACTGTTAAAAATCTGGTTTTGTGTTAAAACATTCTGCTTATCAGTTTGGTTAGTATTAGTGTAGCACTTGATCTCTGCATTACTTCTTTGCAAAGCCAGTCAAGCAAAGGCATCTGTGAATCCCAAAGTAGGATTATGACCTCATTCTGATTATGACCTTGTTTTAATATTTTTGCTTCTCTGTGTACTCTGCTTTCTTGTTTGCCTCTGCCCTGTCTTCAGCACACGTTTGTTTTTCACTGCTAATATTTTAGAAGTCCCTTAGGATTTATACCGTTTTCTTATATTCATTTTTTTCTCAAAAGTGTAGTCTGTGAGCTTTAATTACGGTATATTTTAAGGTTCTCTACCCGTGAATCTTAATAGTGTCTTCCACACAGTCCAGACAGAGAATGGCACAGGTGTGGCACAGGAAGCCCTAAATGAGCTAAAAGAAGAATTTTAAAATTAGAATAAATGATGCAAGTGCCAAACAATGCTACAAGGGCAAACAATTTCCTGGTGTAGTTATTGTCAGCACAGGATATGTGCTATGCAGGGATGCAGAAGAATGTTTGTGGCTTTGGTACTGATGTTTATGTAAAGTTTGGTAGTATTAATAACATAGATTCTTAAACTAGAGAGTCAACTAGAGAGTTGAAAAATGCGTTAAACTTGGAGGAAGGGAATCTAGAGTGAAGTGAAACAGGCTTTTACAGTTCTGCTCAGTAATCCAAGCATTCAGTTTGGCTCCAAGCTAGTAGGCCAATATTAAGATTTAAAAACAGATGAAGGAACAACGTGGCAGAGGGGTTGATGGAGGGGCAGTGTGACATGAAACCGAGCTGGAAGAGAATGGAGGTGGACCATATCCAAATCCTTCAGTATCCAAGGGGTGGGGTTTTGCATATGGCCAGTCCAGGGCAAAACATATTTATGGAAAGTTATGTACCAAAAGAAAAATGTTAACATGGTTAGGAGACATCAAAAGGTTTAGAAGTTACTGCATTAAATATTTTTTCTCAAAGCTGCAGGCATTGTACATCAACTTCATTGATAAGTGAGTTGCAAATCTGTGTTTCACAGCTGCACAAAAAAGGGTTTATTTTTGTGTTTGAGCTCTTTTGTTCCAGCGTTATTTATACTGTTGTTCCCGCTGGGTGGTAAATAAATTGCGATTCCTTCCTCTGAATAATTTTATTGTATCATGTGTTTTGTATATACAGTGTTTCTATGAACATTTGGATACCTGCAGCTGTACTGGAATGCATGTTCTCTGTTTTCTTTTGTATTCCTTCTTAACACTTGGAACACATTTACAGCAAGCTTTTCAAACAGATACTGTCCTCTTCATGTTCAAATGATTCATAAAGAAATGACATCTGCTTCACACTTTCTCAGGTTGGAAGGGTGGAAGACTAAATTTTGTGGTTTATTTTTTTTAATTAGTTATGTTTTATTGAGTAGCTAATTGATTTTGCCGTTGTTACTCTTCTGCACAAATCTTTATTCCTCTTTATCAGCTGATAAGAATGTGAAATCAACATCATACACTTAACAGGAACTGTATCTGTACTTACTGGGGAATTTTGCGGAAAATAAATTAGCAAATTATGTGTAGAGTCTGGGGCAGAAAATCCACAAGCTCATGCAGAATATCAGGTGTGGTTTATTAGTTATATCTTTTTTTTTTTAAAGCATTTTCACTGAATGTAGTTTAGTATGCTTTTTACTGCCTCATATGGCCCAGTCTGTTTTACCAGCCTATCATAAAGAATTGTATGTGATCAAGTATCGTTTTTCATTGACTTTGAGACACTAGGGGGACATTCCCATTCTAATTGGAAGGTATGTTTAATTCCAGTGGCTGGAAACTGCTGTTGTGTTTCTGTGAAGTAATTACTTGAGCTCTTAAGAGAGTGACTGAGGCTGTGCTACTCTACTCGGAAGAAAAAGAATGAAGGAAGTCATTCTTTTAGAAGAACCTGCAGTCTGAAAGACATCAGGGAAACTGGGCTATATTCTCTATCGGTGGTAGCAGGATAAAGCTTGATTTGAGTAAGATAAGGGTTACTTAAGATGCTGTATTGCTAAACTACTTAAGAATACGTGATTTTCCATGTTCTCTAGGTCTTGGGGGTATCATTAGATCATATGTTTAAACTTTTCTCCCTAGAGAGGAGAAAAAAATCTTTCAAATGCCAACACACTCCTATAGTTATTTGTCTTCAGGCACAGCAGTTTTTCACTGGGCAGTTAGCTCAGTGCTCTTCATAATACTGGAAGAGTTAGCTATAATAAGGAAAACAGATTGGTAGAAAGGAGGGCCATAAAGGTGTAAAAGAACCAGAGAAGAAGTAAATAGTGTCATTACTATTTGCAACATAAAATAATAATCTTATGCATTTGCTAGGGGGGCTGTAAGGAACCTTAGCAATGTATTAGTCCAAGACTTTTTCTCTAGGTTATTCAGCTGTAATACCACAAAAAAGTCCCAAAATAAGAGCAAAACAAGTAAAAGAAAATCTCTTCAACTTGCAGTAAGCTGAGGACACACTGTTTCATGGGTAACTTTACCTAACTACATTCCAGTGCTCAAATCTCCCCTACCATGAGTACCTAAACCTGCAACCTTTTATTTTAAACATACTCTAGCAGTTTTCCTTACATAGCCTGTAGCAAGCAGTCACATTAAGCTGAGTCATCTGATTGCTCCGTCATTCCCACATCCTGTATAGAGCCTAAAATTTATACGCACATCCCCATCCATTTTCTTCCTCAAAATAGGCTATTGGAGCATTTATTTTAAGACTCCTTCAGCCAGACATGTGATGTTCAGTCAGCCAGATTCCCACTCCTTTTTTCATCCTATCTGGTGCACTACATTTAAAAGGTATTTTGCTCCTCATAGACTTTCTGACTCTGCTTCTGCTTGTGGACATGCTGCAGCCCTGCTCCATGCATTCTGGGTCTGTGAGAAAGGGATAAGCAAGAGCAAAACATACAGAATGGAGAGCAGAATGAGGAGAAGTACAGTTTAGGAGAATATGGAATAGTGATGACAAAAGTAAAGGTGAAAAATAAGAATAATGAAACAAGGGTTAATATTAGCAGTAAGAAGAGAAGGAAGGAAAAAAATTGAGGACGTAAGACATGAATGAAAGGAGAAAATTTATCCTATCTGAAAAAGCATCACTTGTTTTCTCATCTTAAGAGCTCTAAGTTAAGCTTCAGAAGCAAGGAGAGTGCTAAGAATTCTTGGTTTATTTTAGCTAGGTTAAAAAAAAGTAATACAGAACACAGGAGAGTTGAAATAAAGGTGTATTACAGACTTAAAGGGAGGAGCCTGCCACATGCTGTCTTATAGGCTGAGTTTCTAAACTTCCAATTATTTCTGTTCAAGTTTCTCATTCCTCCCCCTCTCAGTTTGCTGCAGACACACTTTCATAGAGCATAACCACTATTTTAAGTCTTCTTCCTTTAGCAATAAACGTTTATTTTACTCTTACTTATTCATTGTATACTATCCTGACTATAATTTTTTTCCAGTAGTTTTTCAAGTGCTGAAATGTTCAATGGGGTGGCAAAAGCCATTTCATTAAAGTCATCTTGAATTTCACCCTGAGAGTAAGAAACATTGGTTTTCATTCTTCTCCAGACCTTTTGATGATAATGGGCCTGGAACAAGATCTGTGTGTGCATGATTGCGCTCATTCTTTACGATCAAGGGAAAGGGCGGGCGTTGCGTAAATCTTGCAAATGAATATTTTTCCTCTTGGATAATCCAGTTTCCAGTCCAATAGTCTAGTTCTGTGGAACAATAACACGACTCAAATCCTCTCCTATTTTAGGCTGTTCTGTTTTTAAAGTCAGTTTTTTAAGTCCTGAAAATGTAGAAGTATGAGAATTTCTATGCGTGCTGTATGTGTCAGGCACTTTTTTGAAACTTCTCCTCATGCTGTTGAAAACATTAAGTTTTAATCAAGGTGTTTGTGTTGCACAATCAGTCTTGCACAATTCTTTCAAATTTGCAGGTCTAATTTATTGTTTTCTCTTAGGATGTATACCAATAAGAAGAGACGGATGTCTGCAACAGAAACAGGAATGAATGAGAGAGAGATTCCCTTAAAAAGCTCAGTCCTTGGGTTCATATAGACAATTTCTGTGGCTAAACTGAGATTTTGGATGAAACCCAACATCAAGTAAAGCTAAGACAAAAATGTTGTATTCAATGAATATAAAATTAGGAATAATGTAGCGGTTAACATGACATAACATACGCTGTTTAATTAAAAGTTGAAAATATATGAAACACCTCAGATAATAGGATGCAAAAGTAAAAGCATTCAAAAAATGGATTTTGTACTGCGTGAGAAACTGAACATCATTTGATTTAAAATGAGTTGAGTCCTCACCTCATTCTATAACTTAGCAAAGTTTAACAGGATTGAGTTATAAAATAGACTGATTTAAAAAAAAAAAGACAGTTGATTTGTTAAGTCTTCTCAGCGTTTATTGCATTTCAGAATTTATCTCATCCTTTGCTTTGTTTTGTTTTGGTTTTTTTTAATCCTTTCTGAAGTTTGCAGAGCTCCCAGAATATAGTCTGTAGTGTGGTACAAAGTTGTTTAGCCCCACTTCTATGCACAGAAGCAGCTGGTTTTCATTTGCAAACTAGTAAGTTTGCAGGTGTAAATTAAATATATATTACCTTAGTCTGTACAAAATTTAAATCCTAGTATTTAGAGAATATGATGTCTTTGTGGAACTTACCATGCTGAGACATGCATATTTCTATTTCCAGAGCTAGCTAGTTCAAATACCTCCATACAATGTTCTACTTAAACTGTAGAGAGATCAATGGGTATGGGTTATTTAAGTTGTCAGATCAATTAAAACCTTTAGTAAAAACTTTTCTTTTAGTCCCTGATTATTGATTCTGGTATAAAAGCATGTCCCTACTATGTTTCTGTACAAGAATCACTTGCGTCTGGAGTTGAGTGAAGATTTTCTTGGTGAGGCTCAGAGCTGAAATGAACATCTTAACTGTCATTTTCCGTAACATGGACAGGGCATGCTCAGTAGGGCAGATTGGCTTTCTGTAGAGGCCAGGCACTTTTTAGCTTCTCCTTGTACAGTTTAAAAAAAAAAAATCTGGAAGAGCTTAATAAAAAAGGGCATGAAAATAAATAGGAGAAAACTTCTTTTGTTTTCATAGACAGATCATGCCAGCTTTCCCTGCTTTCATTCTGGGATACAGTAACTGCTTTTCTAGACAAATTAAATTGTTAAACTGAAGAATAGGGGAATAAGTAAATTAGTTGTCAGATGGGCAACAAAATACCTCCGAGAGAAAGGAAGCAATATGTTATGCTGAATGGCAGGGACAAGTTGTTAGAGCTCTGTCCAAAAATTTATATTGAAACCGGTGTTGTTTAATATCTTCATTAGTGTTCCTGGCACAAAAACTAGAACTTGCTAATGAAATTTGTTGGCATCACAAAGGGGAAGACAGTCCCTGTAGGGTGTTGTGGTATCAGAATAATTAGATGACCTTAAGGTGCAGAGAAATAAAATGGGATTAAGTAGAATAATATAAAGTACAAGGCCACGGGCTTAGGGGCCAATAGGAAAGGCTCTCTGATACAAGCTAAGAGTTTGTCAGATGAGAGAATATGAAAGAATTTTATGTATAAGCCAAGGAAAGGGTGGTTGTGAGCCACTGATTTGATGTTTCTGTAGAGAATGTAAATTCAGTCCTAAGTAAATTCAGCCCTATATTTCTTTTACGGATAAGGAAGTGCTAATGCCATGTGCAGTACACGTGGCTGGTGAAACTTTAACACTGAGAACAGATCTGAAAATCCACATGCAAGAAATCGGATTTAGAGTCCGAGTTGTAAAATCAATCAATCAATAAATGACTCTTTATTAAAAGAGGAGGGTGGACAAGAGACTAAAAGAACTCAGGTTGTTTAGTTTAGCCAAGTGAACTGTAAAAGTCCTTACAGTCTATGAATATATTAATTGAAGCAAATAGGAAAGGAAGCTTGTTTTAATAAAAAGAAAACAGTTTTGTTGAGAAATTACTGTAAGCTGAGTATGAAAAAATTTACAGTGGAAATTAGAGGAGGTTTTTTAACTGTCCAAGCGTGTAAACATTAAGAGAAAACGTGATCATTATGTGATAAAATTATGTCTCATGTGCAGGGTACATATTATAGAATGGAACTTGTTTTGTCCTGTGTTTCATTAAGGTGTAGTTAGAGCATGCTTAGGTCTGAACTGTCTTATCTGTACCAGCACAAAGCAACCATAGTCTAAACCAGGCTAATGCAGGTGGTAGAGGGAATTGTTGGCTTTCTCCGCTGCGCTGCAAGTGACAGATGTGTCTGCTGCGCCAGACAGAGTGTGCTGCTGCTGGTTTCTTCATAGAAGAGAAAGAGCAGGCTTGGTTCAAATGCCTCCTGTCTTAGTCTCATGGAACTGTAGAGCTGCAGCTCTGCTTTACTGCTTTCTTCCCACTGGTGCTTCTGAATTACACATTTTCTTTTTTCTGTGCCTATTTTATAACCCATATCTGAATGAATGACAAAGTAGCGTCATTAAATATATGGAGACTTTTTTTTTAACCGTATGCAGTGTCCTTTCTTTTTAGTATCTGTGTATAAATGAAATGTATTTGTATCTCTGCAAAACCTATTTTAGTTTAATAATGCTTGCTGTAACTGGCCAGCTTGCTCTTCTCCTTCCTGTTTGAACAGCATGTTCTTTTTTTTTTTCCCTTACTAGGAAATAGTCAAAATGTTCTCATTAAGAACTTGAGGAATGACATATTGCTGGAGTTCAGCTGCTAGAATTAAGCTTTTCTTGGCTTCTTGATGTACAGTAGACCAGCCTAGGAAGAGGCTGTCATGCCTCAAATGTTTGTTTATAGTCATTTGTAGTTATCTTGCACAGTCATCTTCCAGTAATCTTGAGTGTAATGACTGCAGTAACTACTGTTTAAAGTTAATATTTTGCCTCGCTTGAGCAACTTGGCTCTGCAGTGGAACTTTACAAAGGAGAGGGAAGTAGAGTGATACTCCAGGCTACCGCAAGGCTGCTGGCCTTCCCACTCTGGCAAATCTTAGCCTGCTGCTCTGTGCGCCACCTAAAATCTCATTCCCTGCAGTGTCCTTTTAAATCCTTCTCCGTTGTTTTCCACACTCCTCATGTATTTTCTTGCAGAAGAGTCCTGTCATGTTACAAGAGGAAGCTTTTCTTTTTTTTCAAGATGACTGTCTCAATGTCCATCAGAACTCCAGAGAAATCCAGTTCTGAGTTATAGCGTCCTGAGGGCATTCCTGCATTAATGAATACAGCCAGCTCTGAACTGGCAGAGTTCTGGCTGTTCTTTATACAAACCCCATCAAACATTTTAATCTCCATTTGCTTTTGGAAGAACAGTTGGCTTACTTAAATTGGCTTATTTAACAGTGATTAATAAATCCTCTGCCTCTTGGAAGTGTTACTTAACATTGTCTCACAATGTCTCTGTGAAGTAGGGAAGTATTGCAAATCCTGGACCAGGTGTTTCAGATGAATAGTTTCTTTACAGGAAATACAATTTTCATCTGAAAGCAAAACACTTGCGAGTTCATCATTAATTTAGTTCATAGTTTTGACCAAAAATGACTGTTAGAAAAGTTATTTGGACTTTTTAAAAACTAACATTGCATCTTTCTATTTAAAAACATTCCAAATACTAATTTATTGATACATTTACCAGTTAAAATCTGCCCACTGTAGAATGAAATCTGTTATTTCAAGTAAAATAAAAGCAGGATATTGTTCTACCAGTAATGGTTCTCATATTCATTATTCACCATACTTATGTAAACCTATTTTTTACTTCCTTTTTTTTTTACCATGAAATTTCTTGTTTTAAATGGAAAAAAACATATATTTATACAGCAGCATTAGTATTTCTATTTCATTAATGGGAAAACTGAGGAATAAATTTTATATGTTGTGTCCAAAACAAGTTTGTGATGGACCTGGATAACAAAGCTTGGGGTTTTCTGACATTTTTTCCCCCTGAGACTCTTCTTGTGTTCTAATCAGTAAAGTGAAACTTTCCTTTCTCTTTTATCCATTTTCTTTAATATTTGTATAGTAATCATTACTTACTGAAAAATTCCTTTGATATGCTGTGAGCTGATTTGTACTTAACGTGTGGAACATAATGAGTGTGTATGCAGGAGGGTGAGGTCTTGCTGCATAAGATCAGGACTCTTGCCAAAGGCGTAGCTGAGCTCGGGTTTTTGTGTTCCCTGCAGCCCGGTGCTCACCGTGGGAGATTTTAAGTTAACCCTGTCTCTCTCTGATTCTAATTTACATTTTAAGTGTTCTCATTCACATGTGGAAATTGGCTTTGCTCTTAACTGCTCCCATAACGGCTGTTTTGAAGTACATTAATAAACATCTGTACTAACGGCACTTACTCGAATTGTCATAGTACTTTGACACATGATTTTTGCAAGACACCCAGAAAATATTTCATAGGACTGCCAGATCCTTTTGATCTCTTATCGATCTTTGACAGTGCCCAGTAGAAGATATTTATAGAAAGAAATTAACTAAATGTGGGATGATCTTTCTTACTCACCTTTGTTTTCCAGTGATAAGCTTCAGATTCAGTTCACATTGTAGCCATTATCGGTAATAGGCACAGTTACCACTATGAATTTATTTAATCCTGTTTTGAAGTTATTAAAAGTTTTTGGTCCACAACATTCTGTAGCACCAGGTTCCACATCTCAACACATTTCTTGGAAAATTATTTATTCTGTTAATTTTAAAGCTTGTTCCTCATCATTTTATTAAGAGTCAGCTTTTTCCTGTGTTATTGTTCCCTCTTCATCGTCACGCTGCCATTCGTGGAGGCCTCTGTCATAACTTCCTTTATTTGTGTTTAGATGTTGCCTAATTACTGTTTCCTTGCAGAGAAGTTTTCTTTGTCTTTTTCTAAGTCTCCTCTACTCTACTTTTAAACTATGGTAACTTTTTTGAAGGAAAGGGTTAGAGCTCTGTAGTAGTTTTTACTTTCTCTGAATACTTAACCTGCAGGCTGTTTAAAATAATGTAGTATTTCCTTGAAAGTTGTTTACTCCAGTTGCTTTTTAATTTCCTTTTAATAAGAGTATTTCCTGCTAAATTTACCTTAAACTGTATCAAAATGCTGACTGCATTTTGTAACTATTTTTCGTCATCTATATTCTCACAGCAAATTACATAACAGCTCTGTGGGAAATACTATTTATAAATAATTTAAAGCCAATTATTTGTTTTTGAAGATTATGCGGCCTCTGGGAATAATGAAGGAGCCAGCACTACATGGTTTGTCAGTCCTATGGGAATCTTCTGGTATTTCTGTCTAGACTGCTAATAATCTATGAACCCCACACTGAGAAATTCAAATCTAACATGCATTGGATTTTAAACTTCACAGTCTTACTGTATTTCAAGAAATATATTTTATCCTGTTGTCTTAGGTACGGCCCAGAAGATTTTCTGCTGGTTAGTAATGCCATCTAAGAACTGAAGATGAATGCTGGTCTGAAAAGAATTTTTAAAAAATCTTAGTAGATATGAGCTCATTTTTTCCCTGCAGTTCCATGCAGTTTTCCAGAGATTTCTGAGGCATTATGGTTGGTTGCACTTCATCCTATGTATCATGCAAAGTGAGCTGCATATGTAGTGAGTTCCATCTCCAGAATCCAAAACATCCATTCGAATGCTGAACACATAGTAGCTTTGGTAGCGGCACAAATTTCCATTACAAATACACATTTGTGATGCAATAAATGCCATGAATGGTGAAATTCTATCTGCACATAGGTCAGTGCCAAAACCATTGTTTGATTTCTCTGGGATCAGAATTCCATCTCCAGTGTGTGTTTCCTGCTTCTCATTGAGACAATGCATATTAAATTAATTAAAGCACAGAGATATTTTGAGACAATAGAGTAATAATCTCTTTCCACAGTTATCAGTTTGGATTATGCAGGAGGGAAAGCAGCATGTCTAAAAAGTGAATACACAGTTTAAAAAATATACATTCAAAGTACAAGACTAAATATAAACAAAATGTTTCTGGACAGTAATAAAGTAGCAGCAAGAGTTACAGAATCACAGAACGTTAGGGATT
>NW_010196767.1:0-1258 GCF_000695765.1 Mesitornis unicolor
TTTGTTGTTTGTTTTTTTTTTCTCTTGATTTTCGATGGTGTGAGGCTCACTCTCTCATTACAAAACATGCTTTCTGTCCCTTCCTTTCCCCAGAAATCACTTAACTGAGTTGAACAGATGGCAAACTCTCATGTGGGATATTTTGTCTAAACTTGCAGCTATTTACTTAGGGATGATCAGAGAGAACTTTTCGCTTGCTTAGCAGCACGTGGTGTTGCTCTTATGCCTCCTCAGTATTAAGCACAAGTACTCTTGCTAGTGGTACTCTAGTCCTCTGTATAAGTGTCCACAGAGGCAGGACTCTGGATCAACCCAAAGGGAGGGTCACAACTGAGCATGCTGTCTTGCTTGCCACAGTTACTAATTTCCATCAGCCAAATGTCCTAGTCAAGACCAAGGCTCCTAATGCTGTACAAACACAAATGAGCACATGATGCTTTTTCTAGAGAGCTCATGTAATGCCACCTAGTTTATCAGAAAGCTTAGTGGTTCATACAGATGGACTTGGCTTTTTGCAACAGCAATGTGTAACTGGAGTTACTGGTCAGTTTAGCTGTTTATTTGAGTTCTTTGTTGTTTGTGGGAAATAACTTTAAAAGAAGCAAATGAAAAGCACAGTCAGTTGCCTCATTTAGGCTTTTTATTATTTGCCTTTTCCCTCCCCCCCCCCCCAAACAAAAGCTTAGTGGTTCATACAGATGGACTTGGCTTTTTGCAACAGCAATGTGTAACTGGAGTTACTGGTCAGTTTAGCTGTTTATTTGAGTTCTTTGTTGTTTGTGGGAAATAACTTTAAAAGAAGCAAATGAAAAGCACAGTCAGTTGCCTCATTTAGGCTTTTTATTATTTGCCTTTTCCCTCCCCCCCCCCCCAAACACAAACTTTCTAAATATAACTGTGTTAATTTTGCTTAGACTATCATGGCCAACATGATGTTGCTCTGGACTTTAATCATCAGCCCTCAGGGAGGATGTGTATGATTCAGCAGCAGCAGGTATCCCTTTGGGCTAATAATCTTTGCAAACTAGCACTGCCCAATGCATCCACTTCTTCCCTATGTCTCTTGGAGACACAGCTCACTCAGCTTCTGCTCAGCAGTGGGTGTAAGTGAGTTTCAGGTACAGCAGGGGAGATTTCCCTTGTTGCGCCAAGCTAGGGACAAACTCCTTTTCACCTTCTTCCTATCTCTCTCACTCTATTGGGTTTTTGTAACTTTGCTTGCCATCACGCTATGGAAGCATTGAAAGCATGTCCTGCT
>NW_010196767.1:1289-6552 GCF_000695765.1 Mesitornis unicolor
CCTCTTGGAACATTAAAACCTCTGGCAAACTTACCCATGACAGCTGGGCTGTTTGAAGTGTTTGGGGTTTTTGTGTTTGTTTTTGTGGTTGACATAAAAAACAGGAGGACAGTGATATGTTGGAGGATTTATGACAGGAAAGCTCTGTCGAGGAAGTGTAAAGGAGACACATTTTCTAACTGTGCACCTCAGAGTCCTATAGCATCCCATCCCACCCTTGTAGGAGAGCTTTTTCCTACTCTGTGGACAACTTTCCCTCTCCAGTGGAGCAGGGTTGCAGCACTGGAGGAGCTGAGACAGTTTCAGGAAGCTGGGGCCAGCTCTGCGCAGGGCGCGGGAGACTCTGCCTGCCTTGGGCTGAGGGAGCAGACAAAAAAGCTGTGAACTAGAGGGGATCATTTTTGACTAACCCAAACAAGTTGACTTTGAACTAGGCAGAGATTTTTGCAAAGATGGTCTTCTTTCTCTGGTGGGGGGAGCCAGAATAACAGTCTGGAGGATCCGCACATGTATATGGCACCTAAGGTGTAGGTATCCACGTGTATTTAATTCCTGCTTTGGGTGCTGTGGTCTGATCATGTCTGCTGTGGTGAGAGTTTTATCTGAAAATCTGAAAGGTGGCAAGTGTAGGTTGAGGCCCACCAAGGCAGGGTTCAGATCATGCCTAGCTTTGAAGGCTTTGCTAAAACCCCAGAGGGCTAATGTCCCAACTAACCCAAAATATATCAGTGTTTGAACCAGAAAAAGTGCATTTTTCAGGTGAGTGCTTACTTCAGTTCTCCAAAGTGCCAATATGTTTTTGTCAGTATGAAAGAGTACCGCCTTCATTCATACCTAAAGTCACTAGTCAAAAGTTTCCTGTGTGGGCAAGAACTGTGCATTCTTTTATCACATGTAATTAAAATCCCACTCCTTCCAGGATGAGTGTATGTGTACATGTGTAGCTAATCCGTGTAGTGTTTGCAGGTACAGTATCTAATAGCAGAATGAAATACAGCATAAGACATCACTGTATGCTTGACTCACAATTGAATAATGTCACCCTGGCAATGTTACATTTGTAAATTTTATCTGAATTGTTACTTAGAGCTATTTTCTGGTTTGGGGGGCATTTAGAACAAGAACTTATATTTTAGAAGAGAAAGAGCAGAAAGATTAGATAGTGTAAAATGTAGCAAGTGAGCAGTTTTATGTTTCATACAACAGGCTTTTATTCTCTCTGTTCAAGCATATTAGAGCTTGAACTAATGACAGGGCCACACATGTTGATTAACACTAGAGATGATATGAAGGCCTTCTGATAATTTCTCCTTTTCACTAATACAGTTTTGCAGTCATATCTGATGATCAGTTGGTGTGTTTAGAATGTGCAGTCTGAGAGGCCATGAAACAGTTTTGCTTTTTAGTCACCCGCTTTCTTTAATTGAATTATGACAGGAATTGTCATCTTCCCTGCTATTTTCTCCTCTGTTGGTAGTTTGCATCTGCTCATAGGCTCCCTTCTATATGAAAAACAGCAGCTTGCAGTCAGCCATCAGTTTTAAGATCCATGCACTAGCACAGATCTTGAGGTGTTTGGTTCTGTTGTTTGGTTTTTTTCTGATTGTGTCTTCTCTCAGCTTAATCTGCATTTGTCTGTGAAAGTATATTACATACCCCTTTAATCCTGGGTCTGGAAGCATTGTTTTACTTATAATTTGTCACCAAATTGAGAATCAGCTTTATTATTTGGAAAAAAAAAAGTATGAGAAAATGTTTCTTTACTATATTCTGTCATAACTTACCTGGGAACTCCAGAATTACTGTTGGAAAAGTTAGAGAGTAATTGAATAAAAACTTGAGTAGATTTGGTGTCCTCTGCTCAACTGCGCGGAGATTACACTGCAAAAATCACCTTCATGTTTTCCACTGCCCAGGTGAAGTCTGGGCTCTGTTACAAAAGTTTGGGGAGGCCCATATTGCTATGGTTTCTTTGTCACTAGAATTGTGCGGAAGAACATTTTCCCTCCCACCACTTCAGCTGGTTTTGAACAAGCTGATTCTGCCTGGCTTGTGCCAAGTCCAGAGTGATTGTACCTTTCTTCAGCAGGGCACTCTGGGCCATGATAAATACAGGGGTGGAAAGCTGAGGAGAAAGTATTACAAATGGACAGAAGCTTGCAGCTTTTCTCTGAGTGATTTCACTGAACTGCTATGCCAACAGAGCATGCAGACAGGCTCAACAAATCTGCTAGCAGGGCTTCCTAGGGCATTGCCAACACACTGAAAATACGTCCAGCCTGGGCAGAGACACCTGACGTTGGGAAGCTGAGGTTGTGAAGCAAGGTCTCCCAACCATCCCCTCACAGAATCCCTGCTTCTGACTTGGGGTGCTGTTATAGCAGGAGCAGGAAGGCTGGGACTGGGCCTGCTGTGTCAGCCCTTGAACCTTTTGCCAGCCCAGCCCTAGTGTTGGACTGCATAAGGTGGTGCTAGTGAAGTGAGAGAAGGCATCAGCCCAGGAAAAATCCCTCTGTGAAATAGCTGTGTTTTGCTAAATAAGGTGGTGCACCCAGCACATCAGCCTCCCAGTCCCTCTGTCAAGTGACTGCAGACATTTTGGGGAACATGAGTTTTCAGATGGTTTCTGCTTAGCAGAGAAGATGAGAGAGAGGCTGCTGAACTTGAAAGGACAAAGCATGAGAAGACACGAAGTATTTCTGAGAAAAACACCTTGGTGGGTGCAAAAGACTGACAGTGTTGTCAGAGCGGACAACTGTGTGACTGTCGGTTATGTCAGCCACACTCTAGTTCAGTAGCTGTTCTAGGAAGAGCAAGGCTCTGGAAGAATCTGGTGCAGAAAGTCGAAATTGGTGGGAGAAGAGGGAAGAGCAGCAAAGATGGGTCCCAATCATCATTTCAGTGAGATGACTTCAGCAGCATCGTTCTGAACACATCTGCACTTGTAGAGCCCAGGGAAGGGAGGTTGCAGTCATTGACACAGAAAATAAGTACCTTCTGGTGAAAAATTTAATTTAGACTTAGTTAAAATGCCAGAGCTTTGAGACTGCATGACAAAGTAAACAGCAAGAAGCTCAGATGAGATGAGCATGACTGAGCATCTCCTTTGACTGCATCCTGGTAACAAGCCTGGTTGACAGACGAATCTCAGAACGGTTTGGGTTGGAAGGGACCTTAAAGATCATCCAGTCCAACCTCCCTGCCATGGGCAGGGACACCTCCCACCAGACCAAGTTGCCCAAAGCCCTGTCCAACCTGGCCTTGAACACTTCCAGGGAGGGGACATCCATGACTTCCCTGGGCTACCTGTGCCAGTGTCTCACCACCCTCACAGTAAAGAATTTATTTATCATATCTAGTCTAAATCTACTCTCTTCCAGTTTAAAACCATTCCCCCTTGTTCTATCACTACCTGCCCTTGTAAAAAGTCCTTCCCCAGCTTTCCTGTAGGACCCCTTCAGGTACTGGAAAGCTGCAATAAGGTCTCCCTGGAGCCTTCTCTTTCTCCAGGCTGAGGAGCTCCAACTCCCTCAGCCTGTCTTCATAGGGCAGGTGCTCCAGCCCTCGGATGATCTTCATGACCCTTCTCTGGAAGAAATGGTTTTGACCATAGTAAAGACAAAGCTGAAGATTGGGTCTTGGTTGGGAGGATTGGAGCTCAGTCTGAGGCTTGCTATGTTTAACCTGATACTCAATATTAGCAAAGAGAGGTCGGAAGGCAGGTCCATACTTTAGCATGAATTGAAGACAAGAGCCTTGGAGATGCAATGAGAGCTGTGATTTCCAGTAAAACTTGTCCAATTCTAGAGAAGAACTATTGCTTAGAAGAAGTGACAACTTCTGGTGTTTCCAGGCCAAAATATTTATGCACTGCTGGTATGCCTGTACATTTTTCTGGAAGGAAAGCTTCTCCACCTGTATGCAATGCCTGAATGCTCCAAACATTCCACACGATCTTCAGAGCAATTTTGCAAATGAATCCTTTAAAAAGCATGCGAGTGTATTCATGTTTTGTGAATAAATGAGCTTAGTCACCATTCAACCTTTTTTGATTTAACACTAGAAGTACTACTTGACTGTATACATGGGAATGCAAATAAAATTGTGAGGACATACCAGTACAGTTGTCCAGTAAATACTGCATGTGTATAGAAAAACATTCCCCCTGTGAAATAAATCCAGAAACTGTTCAGAACTTTGTGCAAACATTGATAGCTGGGCAAGGCTGAACAAAATTTTTATCTTGGGTATAGAAATGCCAAGATCTGCTAAGCTATGCAAGGATTTTAAAACATTAATCCCTGTCAAAGCTTGTGAGCTGACACTCAAATCCGAGTTTGTTTATTTGCAATTGTGGGCTTCTCTGGAAAGGCACCAAATTAAAAAGGAAAAAAAAAAGTTGGGTGAAATAGTTTGAAACAGCTCTCATAAGTAAAAAAAGTTTACTGAATCAGTGACTGGATTTTCAAGAAAACATTTTGGGTGCTTGGTTCATGAATGTCTAGTCACAAAAGTCACAGAGGAGCTACCAGGCATCTTTTGACAACACATTCTACTTTAGGCACCTGAGTGGCAATTTTTTAATTGAATTTGTTAATCAAGCAAAGTGCTGAACTGTGGAAAATTTCTTCCAAGCATCTCCCCTCCCTCACCTCCCCCTTTTTAATCTATCTGTAAGCATCTGATAGTCCTTTGAGGCAGGTACTTGTAACCGAGAGCAAAACAATGAAAAACAGTTGTGTCATAGGGTGTCAGAAGCTCTGGAAATGCTATGAATTCTTACCAAATCAGTGTTTGTTAACATTCCAAAAGTAACAAGAGTGAATGTGCCTTTAACAGTACTGATAGATTATCACGTTCCGTTATGATACAAGAAAACAAACCAAGTGTCAGTATTTTGTGTGAGTCATTCTAGCTGTACAAAGAACCGCTTGAATGTGCTTGAAGTGTTTCGGTTAACTCTCCGTTGCTCCCTAAAATACGCGGAGCCTTGGGGTCGGCAGGCCGTGGTCTTGTTCCAGCCCGAGAAATCTAGAGTGAAAAGCTTGCATTCGAAGAGTTACGGTGTGAAGTGTCGGGTCTGCAGGCAGCGTGCGGCAGAGGCGCAACCGGGAGAGGAAACGTGTATCAGAACTGCGGGGCTGGCATGTCGTGCTGTGGCGGTGCTGCTTTAAAAATAACGAAAAATAATCAAAATAATACTGAAAGGAAAAAAATAATATGGCCTGAAGGTGAAGGAAGAGGGGCTTGAGGGGTGGCGCAG
>NW_010196767.1:6583-22076 GCF_000695765.1 Mesitornis unicolor
GGCCGGTGCCGCTGCCGCCTGCGGCCGCGAGAGGGTGCGGCGGGCGCGCGCTGCTGCCCGCGGCGAGTGCGGAGATGGGGGCGGGGGGAGCTCCGTCCCCCCCCTACCGCTCCCCTGTCGAGCCCTGAACGGGGGCTGTGGGTGGCCGCTGCCCATCGCCCCAAAGCTGCTGGGCTCCGGGCTGAGCCGTGCGGGACGCTGGGGTTTCTGAATCCTGTCTCACCGCTCGGTGATAGAGAGGGTGGCAACCTGGGGAAGCAGAGTCGTGAAAATGGAGGGGGGTGGGGGGCTGTTGTGCTGCAGCTCGGTGGATGTGCAGGTAAACTGGCAGAGAAGCTGAGTCCTGACAAACGCCGTTCTGATCTCTTGCAATACGCGTGTGAAGTCGTCCAGTCACAGGGATGTTCATGAGTGTGCTTGCCTGCCTGCCTTCCTTCCTTCCTTCCTTCCTTCCTTCCTTCCTTCCTTCCCTCCTCTCCCTCCCTCACTCGTGCCTTCCTTCCCTCCCTTTTCTTTCCTTCCTTCCTCCTTTCCTCCCTCCCTTCCTCACTTACTCCTTTCCATCCATCTGTCCTGCTGTCCTTGTTTTATACCTCCTTGTCTGTCCTTTCCTTCCTTCATCCTTTTCTTCCTCCTTACCTTCTTTTCTTCATCCTTGCCTCGTTCTCTCCCTCACTCCCCTTCCTCCTTTTTTTCTTTTTCTCCTTTCCATCCATCTGACCTTCCTTCTGCCCTCCCATCTGCTCTATTTCTGTTAATGGAGAGTAACCAAGAAAAGAAAAATAAAGCAAGGTATTTCATAAGGGACAGATAGGGATCTTTAACCTAACCTCCTGTCTGGAGTAACTCCTAGTGTTTTATTTGTGCACAAAATACTGCTTGTGCCTGGTTTTGCATTTCAGGTTGCGTAATTTTCTGTGGGAGCATTAGATTTGGAGAGAAATTGACCACATTATGTAGTTTGTTCAGTATGGGCTATTTGACTTCTCCTAGCTCTTATATGGAGTCCACAGTCTTCACAGTTCAGGGAGGAAGAAAGACATGTTAATCCATTTGTGACAGTTCATCTGGGAGCCTTTCCTCATTCCCTCTGTGCATCTCCTTCTCAGGTTTTATGAGCCGATGGTCCTTCCACCTCTGTAAGCAGGGGGAATCCAGGTCAGGCAGTTTGGGCTTGGCACTCAGCACTTGGACTCAGGCTGAGCCTTGCTCAATCCCTTTCTCCTGTATTAACAGCTTTCATTTTACCCCTGAGTCAACCACATGCCATGTCCTATGGCTAATGGTTAATCCCTTTGAAGACAGTTACAGAAGTAGGAATGCATACTTGAGATGACTAAACAGAGTCCTGGTAGCATCCAGTTGCCGAGGTGATTGATAGAGGTTGTTCCTGCTGCCATTACTGGCAGAAGAGTTACATTTTAAATCTAGTACTGGGAGACTGTATGTGTGTGTGTATGTGTGTGATATTTTAGCAGAATTGTTGGCTTCTACAGTGACAGACTCTTCAGATTTCCTTTGGAGAAGTCCACTGGACTTAGAAAGGAGAAAAATGGGGCTGTTCTGTTGATGCTATATTACACCTGTATATGAAACAGCACTGAAAATTGTGCTGAGTTATTGCGTTATATTTGGAACAGATGCTAGTAAATGAAACAGGGCCCGTTATACTGTGAATACACTTTTGTGTGTAGCCTTGAATTGTGCCAAATAAACTGGTATTGTTTGTGTCATCATAGTCCTTCAAGGTCTAGCTGAAATCTGTATCCTTCAAGTTCCCCTCTGTGGAACAAGCTTAGTCTAAGAACAAGCTCCTGCTGCCTCGATGCCTACAGTCTATGGATGTCTAAGGTCACAACAGATCAGAGACTGATCCCATTACAGCAATCAAGTCTCCTGACTTTCAGTCTAGCCTCTTTCTTCAAACCATCTTGTTTCCTGATGTACTGCCGTTCTAGAAATGAGAATAACATACAGGTGATACAAGTCTGTGTCTTGCCTTGCTTTTTGGTGTGCAAAAAGAGTACTTTCCCTCTGTGAGAACAGTTTTCCTGGAGAGCGCTGTGCATTGTTGATACACCTGTTGTGAAGGGAACAAAAAGATGGGGCGGAGTCTTTTTCGGTAGCCTGCATGTTGCTGTTAGCAGTGCAGTTAGCTCTGTGGCAGGAGCCATTTCCACGTGGAGGATATGGGGATGAAATGCATCAGGGAAGATGTCAGTTGTGCCACTGTCCCAGACCTGACTGTTCAGGAACTGTCATTGGTAGGGTTTGATAGACCCTCAGAGAGAAGGTGGTGGTAGGAAAGATTTCCAGCAGGCTGATTCCAAGGGCAACATGTTCCAGTGCAAGAACTGAAGAGAAACTTCCCATGCAGAGCTTTTCCCCTCCAGTGGGAGGAATATGACCTGAAAAACTGTGTCCCAGGGCAGCCAAAGCCTTCTCCTTGTTTCTGCCTTCTGCTGTACTTCTGCAGTGAACCATACCAGCTTTACAGCAGTGTCCTGATTATCTCAAGAGACGCTACTTTTGGAGAAGTTAGCTAAGCTTTTGAAAAGCAAACTTGGAAACATGAAAGCTGCTACTTGAACCTGTTCTTGGAAAGGGTGGACTGGAAATGCAGAGGTATAAAGTGCAGTGTAAAGACTGTATTCTCTGTGGGAGCTCTGAAAGATGAATGGAGCTGCCAGTGCACTGGTGGGCGTAGTTAAAAGGCAGTGATTTTAAAAGTGAAGGCAGTTATGCAGAGGAAGGACTTGTCTGAGAGTGTGGAGGTTTTCTGTCACTCACAGCATCTGAGGCAAGGATTGGTATCTTTTTTGAAAGTTATGCTATAGTTCAACCAAAAGCTATGGGATGAATGCAGAAATTACTGGGTGAGGATTTTTTTTCTATGTGTCAGTCTTCTAGCACAACTTTCTGAGCAAGTTATTGCCAGAGTTATTGTTGTAGATTCCAGCAGTCCTGGCCTCATCTTCTCTGTTGATACATTTTGATTTAAGTATGATTTTTTTCTCAAGCGTGTTGTGCATGGCATGTGAGAAGGTGTTGCAAATGTGCAGAAGGCTAAGTGTGAATGCTGGATGACAAAATGAACTGTGGAGAAAATAAACTTATAGTCAATGAAAATGAAACTCGTGTTGAGCACAGGTTTTCCTGGCTGTGTGAAGTGCCAGCGAGGTCAGAAACTGGAAAATTATTTCAGAGCAATAACTGGGGGGGTCAATTTTAAAATGTCAGAGAAGGAGATTTAAAATGGACAGATATACCCTTTTAACTCAGACCCACTCCTATGTTATTTGGCATTGTTATGCTTTGATTATTTCTCCCATCTGTGAGCAAAGGTGTCTCTCACCCCATTCTGTCCTCACTCTTACAGTGAAGACCATCTGGGTGAGGAGCCTCTTTGCAGGGTTAGGGCCCATCTTACCACAAAGTGATCAGCACTCATCCTAGTGACAAGGTCTCTCCTGAGGCTCATGTCAGTTCCACAAATGAATCAGAACCAGCTCATCTCAGCTCCTGGTGCCGTTGCTCCTATCCCCAAAGTGCTGTCTGCCCTTATTACTTCTGCAGCTCACATCTGACTGGTAGAAACTGTTGGCCATGACCAGGCTGCCTCTAGTTTCCAGGCAGGGTTCATGAGGGGAACCAGTGCTTTGACTGCAGCGTGACTTGTACCTAACAGCAGGGTGAAGGCAGAGCTTGCTGTTAACAGCACTTCGTCTTCACTGCTGTCCACAAGAAAGAGCAAGGGAGAGAATATAATTTCTAAGAGCTGTTGAGAGAGCAGTAGCTCCATCTAGGCATATTATTTTAAAAGCATGGAAACAGTTGCACAGCTGCCGCCAGTGACATTGCTTTCTCTTGAGAAGAGGTGCTAAAGACAGATTGCCAGGGCATTAAAGATGGCTGAGGATGGCTTAGTCCCAAGGTGGATTTTTCAATGCTTCTCATGGTTCATTCAAGACTTCCATGGCTTTACCTCAAGTTGACTTGGTATACAGGTGCCATCAAAGCTGAAGTAAGCTGCCGGCTCTAGATAGCTCTTTTTCTGTCCATGTCTGTAGTTTGAGTCTTTGGTGTCTGTCTGACTTTTGTTTCCCAAAAGGTCATACTCTATTCCTGTGATGAGTTGTGCTGAGGGCTGCCTGCCACAGTGAGATTGCCTGAAGGTACCTCCTTGGCACTGCAAGAGGGAAACAACATGTTAATAAGATGAAATGGCAGGAGGACATATTAAAATACTTCATTTTGCAAGCTTTTCAAATGCTTATATAAAGAAAAAGTGTTTGGGAGCCTTGTCTTCTGTCACACAGTGTACAGCCTCTGTATACTCCTCCAAGATGCTTATACCCGGGGATGCTAAGCCATAAATTTTCACCAGATTGTCTCTAGCACCAAAGGCTGCTCAATGCTTTGGCAGGAAGACAGCTCATGCTCTGCCATCCCCACCTTGAAATGAAGTAGCCCAGAAATTGCTCTGATTTGTACCATCGTTTAGTTTGAAGTGCCACTTTCCTTCCTACGTTGCCAGGAAGTTTAAACACGTTGTTCTGTCCAGTAGCATCAGAAGAAGGAACTTGAGGCAGCTCACTGTCAGTGTTTCCATCTATTCCCGAGCTGTAAAAAAATGAATCTACTTTGGAGGGCTGTTATACTGTGTGCATAAGTGGCAAAGAATGGACAGTGATGCTAACTTGCTTCAGTGTAGACAGTTTTTCTTAAGTGTGTCCCAGAAACCTGCATGCAGAGGCTAGGGAAGAATAAAAGTTGCTGCTGATCATTTTGAACTAAATCCCCAGAGGAAGCAATGCTTTCATCACAGAGTTGGGGGAAAAAAGCCATAAGCAATACGAAGACTGGATGCCAGCTGTAGCAAAGTCACCTTTGCAGTTGAGAGGGGACCTCAGCTTTTAAGACAGAACAGTGGATCCAATCCCTCCTAACCGTTACAGGCAGTGCTGGGGTCACAGTGCCTATGTATCTCCCTGTCCTGTGCACGATTACACCCTGAAAGGAACCTGATCTTCCAGCTTGCTTACAAGCAAGTTGACCTGTCAGGAATGCATGAAACTCCTTGAACATCACTGAAACTATTTGCAGATTTAGACTTGAGCACTTGCCTAAGCACTCTGGTAAATGGAATGAGCTGGGGCTATGTGCAAGATGAAGATGTCATGCCTAAGGTTAGATTTCCTCTTCTTTCAGCCTGCGTAGGTACCCATGTTTTTTAAACTGTAAGCCAGCCGTCTTGGGTGTCCTTTGGTGAGTCCCAAAAGAGCCAAGTGAAAATGCAGCTAATGACACTGCAAGTTATTTAAGCTGAGAATAACAAATAGACTTCTGTCCTGCAAAACCAGTATTTGGAAGAAATTGAAAAGATGCACTGTATCATGTCTGCTGGCCTAGAGATATCAGGGAGAGAAAGATAATTAAATTAAATATGTAATGTTCAGTGATGGAGTTAATGGTTGACTCAACTAACCTGTGAAATCAGGTGCTTGTACATTTGGAGGTGTTTTGGCATCTTTTTCATCTTACCCTCTGTACATCAGAAAAAATGACAGCTGTTTCTAATTCTACTCTCATCTACTTAGCCTTTGCAAAGGCAAGGCAAACGTTTTTTTCTCCTGCTAGAGCAATATGAGTGCAAACATATATGCAGACTTGAGTATGCACATACACTCTGGTCCATCACAGCTGCAGCAAGAAAGGAGTTAATTTTGAAGTCTTTGAAGCCTCCTAGAGTTATATTACTTGAGAGAATTTCTCCACTGAGGAAGTGTTAAGAAAAGAAAAGGCTTCTTTTCTAAGTCATTCTTAACTCATAGTTCCATAAAAATGCTGGAGCTCCTAGAGAGACCCCCTTGGGGAGTGGTCATGTGAAATGTGCCAGCAGCTGGACGGCACAAATTCAGAAAACACTGCTGTCCTTAAAGAACAGAACTGAAAGCCACTGTGAGAAAGCGGTGCATTTTCCCAAATAACCCTTTTAATTCTGTAATAATGTTTTAGAGAGGAACAAATGCATATTCTTTTACAAGTGTTGAGAAGCAAACTCTTCGTAGAAAAGCAGAAATCTCCCCACCATAGCTCACAGCAGGGAAGTGTTGAAATGTCCAGAATAGTGAGTGCCCTTTGATTATTATTTTTTTAAGCTGCAGTTAGTGAACAGCTCCCTTGATAAATTAAAGAAATACCAAGCATCCTCAGTATTGACTTGTTTCATGCCATGTTTCAGGATATTCCTCACTATCAGTTCCATGGCAAAACGTAGTCCATTTCAGATCAAACCCAAAGAACGTGAGCACAAGTAGGAGCTATAAATAGCTTCAAAGTTGAGGGATAAGCAACAACTTGGGGTATTTAGAACTGGAGTTTGTGAGGCAGTTTCCATTCACAAAACCATGGTGACTGCTGTCTCTATAACCAGGGAGCAGAAAAGATAAGAAACATAAGACAGGATTGCCCTCACAGTGTTTGCACATCCTTCTCCTGACCATCAGCAGGGTATGCATGGATCCAGTAACACCACCTGCGGGTTGCCATCTCTATCCCGGTTGAAAGCCCCACCTCCCTGGAGCCAGGTCCCTCCTTGGAGCCAGTTGAGGTTCCCCATCACCTCTAAGCCCCACCAGAGGAGTGAGAGGCAGCCTGTTTGTCTGCTTCACACCACAAAGTCTTTCCCAAGCATCCCACTTAACCCAGTGGTACCTCTTTCCTCTGCAGCTTAGTGACCTGGACGACTTCACCATGGCCAAGGGCATCACAGCCAATGATTTATGGGTGCCTTTTTTCTTGTCTCTTTTCCCTGTCACCCAGTGTCAGCTGCAGCTCAAGACGGGGATACCAGGCTAGACTAGCTTTTTGTCTGTTCAGGATGACAGTTTTTATGGGTCCTGGAACATGCTCGGGGATGGAGTGAAGGATAGGTATTTGGACCTGTTTGACAAGGGAAAATATTGGATATGAAGGATTTTTTGAACAGAGTAGAGGATGTGCACTTGACCAGGAATGAATGTATTGGCGTCTCAGGGAGTCTTTCCTTAAGCAGCTGCCCGTTTCTTATGTTCTCAGTGCTCTGCTGCTGTCCTGGTGCCTGCAACATCTCTTTTCACCATCCGCATTTCTAACAAACCCTCTTGCCTGGAGCATGCTGTATATAATGTTTCTAGGGAGGAATGTGGGGGTGGAGAGACCACATGAGGTCATAAAGTTTTTGCAGAGTTGCAATTTGATCCAAAAAGTGAATTTCCAGGTGCTTCTTCAGAGAGGGATTGAGGGTTATATTTAAATACCTCATTTAGTAAGATCTTTTACTCCAGAAGAGAATCAATTCCATTTATTTTCTAAATGTGCATTTGTTTTACCATAGCATAATTCCAGGATGATGTTTAAATTGATCAGTAGATTGAACTTAACAAATTAAAAAAATAATTTTAAAAAAGACAATGCTACATATCATTTTTCCTAACACAGAAGATTTTTCCAGGCTACTGAGTAATAAAACTTTAAAAAGGCAATGCATTTCAGATGTTTATTTTCAGAAATTTGCCTTTACTTTGCAGGGAAGGGAGAGGGTAGGAGTACTGCCACAATACCGTAATCAGCACTTGAACTCTGTTCCAGGACCAAGGTGGATATAGCATCAATCAATAGGCTTTAATCAAAGAGGGATGGCAGAGAAGCTTCGATAGCACTCTGCAAATGGATGTACTGCTGCTGAAATTGTTGTTACCTCTCGGGAAGGCTTCTGGTAACGGAGAGTTCATAGGAAAGGCGTTGCACTCCTTTGAGCTGTGAGCGGGGATGGCGTGGTTGTGACTTGGCTGAGAGGCTGCTGGATCTGCTCCTGGTTCTCAGGTGGACAGAACAGCTGGACACACAGGTTGTCTTTTCTTTCTGCTGTGTTTCTGAACAGCAGTGCTGGGCGCTGGTCTCCTACTCACTTGTTCAGGTGTTCAGCAGACTGGAGGCAGTAGTGGCACTGCTTGTGTATGCTTGGAAGGCAAGAGCCTGTGGTCAGCAGCCTGTATATGCAGGAACACCTGGAAAGCTCATCCAAACAAGCTTTTAAAGTGCATACATTGAGCCATATTGGATCACCACTTGCATTTTTTTTTAACCTAGCTCTAAACCAGCCAGAATTAAGTTCACTTTATTTCTTAAGGGGTGTCCCCATTTTAGTGTAACTGAAGTACTTTAGTTTCACACTTTGAGTTAGTTCAGATAAAGTTTTGTAGTCTGTTTTTGAGCGAACAGTCCTAAAATGCAACTCCCTTGCTGCTTAGCCTGGGCTAAGTCTCTAGCTCCAACTGAGTATCCAGGGGAAACAAGAAAGCCCCATCCTGCAGCGCTGCTGTTACACAAGAGGCGTTACACAGAGATAAGGAGAAGTCACCCTGGGACAAAATTCAAGGGGAGAGAAGTGGTGGAAAAGCCAGAAGGCAGCAAGACTGGGATTTGTGGGGCTGGACATCGCACAGTGGGAAATGAGTGAGTGAAGAGAAGTCCTTGGTTGAAAGCAAGAAAAAGAGGGAAGAGGGTCAGAGCAGAGAGCTTGGGAAGCAAGATGCGGCTGGGAGATGAGGGTACAGGAGGAGTAGGGGAGAGGGACAGGTTCTTTTTTCGCTCAGTGAGAGACTGGAGATTGGGAAAAGGAGGAAACTGAAATGTGACAAACCCACATGGGATGAGTGCGACAGAGAAGGAAGGTGGCCTTTCAGGGGGAGTCAAAAAGCTGTCAATGAGGATGACGTGGTGCAGCCCTACTTCCCCATGGGGTCAGCAGGCAAAATTACTTTACTGGCCATCCTCATCATCGTTTCTCTGCCTGCATGGCCATGCCATTTCCGTGCAGTGACCATGGCAACCCAAGTCTTTGACTGGCTGCTCTAGGATGGTAGCTATAAGGATAGCGGTAATGAGTATTGACGGAGGGGAGGGGAAGGCGAGCAGCTGTGGAGCAGGGAAAGTTGCCTGAGTACAGTAATCGTGTTTGGCAGGTCAAGGGTGAACTGTGGCCTGTGGGAGTTGTACAATGCCCAAGTCTAGCAAAGTGGTGTTATAATAAACCCCAGATGTTTCCACTATTTACAGTGTATATGTTATGTTTAAACCTGAAAATGCATCCTAGGAGCTGGTGGGTAGGGAAACAGTTATTAGCTCCTTGGAAATGACTTGTAGGTAATGTATCTGTTCCCCCTTGATATTAACTGTTGCCTGTTTAAAATATAAATCTTCTAAGCAGAGACCCTCATGAGAAGCTACTTTGCCAAACCCATGGTTCCATTTGGCTTTATGAGAAACAGTACCATACCCCCTGACAGTTTTTTGGGACGGTGCAGCCTGGGCACAGCACCCTGTGTGGGAGAGGTGCTGCTGTCAGGCATGGAAGTGCAGCTAGTCACAGGTGTGCAGAAAGCACCGTTTAATTTCCCCAGACTAACTGTTTTAGAGCTTGGAGCCAGAACCCTTGTGGTATGTCATGGGCCACAGCAGAACCACAGCAACTTTGAACAAGCATTTTTAAAAGGCAGGGAGATTTAGTTGATTAGGCTTTCATGTCAAAACAGTGTTTGGTCTACAAGAGAAAATTAGCCAGCTAAACTGTGAATTTACAGCCCAATGGTTGTTCTGCACCAGGTGATCAGTCCTAGAGCTGGTCCAGGCAAGGCACTCAAAATATTAACATTTAAAGTGAGTGAGTTCAACTGTGGGAAGCCCTGAGCAGATGTTCCTGTTCAGAGAGGAACCATTCTGAGTGAATTGGAGTTGAATCTGCTTTGGGAGTGAAGTAAATTCAGAAGCAATGTGTTCGCTTTGATGTTTTACTGGATTTAACTAACACATGAGAAATGCACACCTTCAGTGACTTCTGAGTAACTCCTCATGCATGTCTCCTGCCTGTCCCCACTCCTCATGCATCAGCCTGCTCTGTGCCACACTCACCCATTGTGTAGATACTTGGGGTACAAAGGAGCTTGCCTGGACCTCTCTCACCACAGGGTGTACAGAGAGTAGCCCTTTGTGTCAGGGGTGGAAAAGGAGTACTTAAAGTACTAGGCTGTGCAAAAACATTGCTGGAAGTCAAGCAACAGTTTGCAAGGAAAATGGCTGAAAATGGAGTCCTTACCTGGATGCACCAGTTTAATTTACTTCTGCCAAGAATCTTTTTACTCAGGATAGCTGGAGCATGTGGAAGAGTTGGGTAGTCACATTATGCAGCACGTCTCATGTCTCGATATGGCTTTTCAGGCTGTGTAGAAGTGAATCTTGGGGTTCAGGGAGAAAACTGCTGATTGTGACAGTTTCTGTCAAGTTTTTCTTCCTTGTTCTCCATTTCTACACCAAACACTCCTTGTGCAGCTATCCCATCGCAAGTCTACTGTGGCTTCTATTAAGGGCAAAGTTATTTCTTCCTGAGCTTTATTCTCCTGCCACAGTCTCTTGTGCCTCCCTTAGAGTGTTTTTCTTAAATTTTAACTCCAGTGGACAGCTCCCTGCCTAGACATCCAGCTCTACAATATTTGACATCACGCCTCATATGAAGAGATGCAGTACAATTTTTCTGCTAGACAGACTGCCTGCGTGATGTTGATGTCTCTCTGTACCTCTCTCTGATTCACTTGGACTCATTATCATGGGTGAAGAGCCATTCATTTTAACATGATAGTCCAGTTTAAAATGCAGTAAGCCACTTCAGTCAACTTCAATGCCTGAGGTGACAGAGTGTAAAATAAGCAAAGCTCAGTAAATTCACATTTTTGAATACTAGACTTGTCTGCTTTGCTGGTTGAGACTTTTTTTTTCTGTTTTTCATCTATTTCAATGTGATGACCAATTTTTTCAAAGTTAAGTTGCTGAATAAGAGTTAAAATAGCAAATTCCTGCATTTTTCTCTCCCAAACTCTGCCTAAAACTTAGGTGCCTTTCCTTTTTTATGAAGGTGATGACCATACTCAAATGTGACTCATAAAGTCACTGTTAGTACTTCTTTGTTTAGTGAGCTTGTTGATTGTGAATTCAAAACATGTTTTAATAAAATTTCTGCTTCTCTCCTTTCCCATGTGTCCAGCAGATTCAGCTAACACAAGTCCTGTCAAAGTTCTCTTTTTCTATATTTTAATATCTAACCCTCTACAGAATAATGTCAGATAACAAATACATCAGATAATAAGTAATTTTCCAGCATTTAAAAAATCTAAGAATTTATACGGTGGTTATGTGTATGTTCAGTTATGCAAGTGTCTAAATAAATGGAGAGCAGAGATAGCATGTCTTCAGAGCTTGGAAAACTGAGTTACCAAATTGAGAATATGGGCTATATTAGATAACAAATAAGAGTGTTGTAATAGTTAGTAACAAGTGAAAATCTTTCTCTTTGTGTTTTCTTTTTGGGAAAGAATGAGGTACAGAAAGGAAAAAGATTATTAAAACCTGATGTTTATGTTAGTGCTTCCTCTGATTATTGAAATTATGTTTAAAATTGGGGAAGCAATCTGTGGGGATTAACAGCTGTCAAACCTCTCACTACTGTCAAAACAATTCCATCTTATAAGCACTGAGAAATACTGAGAAACAAAAAAAGTCACGATTTTTTTATCTACTCAGAAATACTGGGATGAAGATATTGTGAGAAAGAGGGTGCCTGGCCCTGGAACGTCTTGTCTTTCTTGGCATGGAAACCTGGACTTCCATAATTAGATGCTGTGTTTTGTGTGTGTTTCAGCCAGCCCCAGACAGGGCTGCGGAGGCTACAGATGGAGGTGCCACACACTTGCCTGCAGAGATGATCGCTGTGTTGCTCTTTTGCTGGATTTTGACCCTGCTCAATGCACTCGCACCTCATGTCAGAGAATGAGAATGGCTTTTGAGCCCTTTCACACCTCCCTGAACACACAGTGTGTGATCACTTCCTCTCTCTCCATAACAAACAGCTTGATTGTTCTAGAGACTCCAGGAAAATGCTATTTTGATACTGTTTTTACTTAATCCTTCACCTGTTCATGTACTATTGAAAATTCATGAAGCTCATGAGATAAAACAGTTTACAAAAAGAACACTCCTGGAAATAATGACTCCCAAAGTCCAAAGCGTGTCTTAAATTCTTTCCAGAAGTCATGATTAAAAGGGGAAAATACAGTAGACATTCAGAATAATGATATTGTTGGTTTGTCCTATTACATTTTACAGTTGTGTTGGGTTTTATGACATTTCTCAGTAGACAGAGATTTAGAATGAAGCAACACTGTGAAAACAATATGCTTATCATCTACAGAGCACTTTTCTGTCCTGACTGCTTCCATTTCTCTTAGCAATAATGGTGTCCTTGGTTGGTTGCTTCTTACATAAAATTCCCTTTGCAGCCAGAAGGGGGACTCAGGATATTAAATTTCAGCCGAGGCAGTGAAATCATCCCTTGCGTTCTTTCTTCTGAACATCCCTTTCTGATACTGTTGCGGTACTTTCTTGGCTTCCTCCATCAATCTTTCATGGTTTTCATTTGCCTAGCTTTCATTATTATGTACTTACCCATGTAGGACAAATTTTGCGGAAGGAAATGCTGGATACATAGTTGGAACCAGGTTCCATTGCATCAGGAAGAGGCTTTGGTGTATCTTTTTCTTTGACTATTTATCGCAGAGGTTTTCAACCCCTGTTATGTCCTCTCCCCAGTGTGTAGGTAGAGTCCCAGACTGTAGTTAATAAGAAAATATTTTGACACCCAAACACAGTGTGTTGTGGGACCCAAGAGAGGGTCCTTGGTCTGCTGGATGGACTTCAGACCACTGCACAGCTCAGGGTGAAAGAGAATAAATGGACATTCCTAAGCAGAGATATGCATTTTGCTTAATGGCAAGTGCTTCATGGCATGATGCCAGCAGTAGCGAAAGAATATGTGAGAGAAAAGACAGAGGTAAAAAAAAAAAAAAGGTAGAAAAGCCAGACGGTGTGGATACATCATTTTAGGTAAACAGCAGACTCATCTTTTTGCTTATCACCAGAAAGGGAATCCTGCCTGCCGCTGGGCTTCTGGTGAGACAGCCTTGTTCTCTGTACTTGTGGCACCTTGCAGGACTGAGTCTTGCAGGAAATCTGGCACACCTGCGAGTTCTGCTTCTGGGAGTGCACAACGGTTTCCATTATAAACCCCTGTTTTCCCAAACCTTTTTGGAATGAAGCTTTTATCTTTGATTTATTCATGTAATATGAGTTTCTTTCTCATGTCTTCTAGAAAATCTGAACAAAAGAGATGACTGGCAACCCCCTAGGGTTCAGTACAGTTGGGAAGAAAGTTATGCATTCTGCCTGTTATGTGCTGTTTTCAATGAGAATCCAGATTGGAACTTGACATGATACCATCTTCTTAGGATAATGTGGTTTTGTTTGGTTCATGAAAGACTGCTTTCTTCTGAAGACTAGTAAAAGAAAGAAGTGACAACACGTAAAAATTAGCCTGAACACCACACAGACTGTTTCTAAGGGGAGATTTAGTTCTGGTTTGATACTTCAGTCTCATTTTACTGCTTGGGGAAACACTCCTGTCTATCAGGGAGCAGCAGCCTCCTCTAACAGGTTTTGTGGTTATTTACTTCAAATATGTCCAGAGAGGCACAGTGACCACATGTGAGGAGGCTGCAGCCTTAATTTTAATTCTGTCTCTGCAAGAAACAAATAAGCAATCTGCTGGGCTGCCACAGCATGATACCAACAGCGGCGTGTGGGAACCTTCTTACATTTCCTCACCTGGGCTTTTTTCTGAGGAGTTGTCTCAGGGTATTCCTGCATGAGATTTTGACTCTGTTGGCACAGTAAAGAGTGTATAGATTGCTGCCTTCCTTGCAGCTCAGCTGTCCAAACCTGAACAGAGCTGTTTTGAGGTATAGTGGGACTGTGGTGGAAATAGCTTTGCTCCAGGTTGGCTTGCAGTCCTTCTATTAATGTGCTTCAGTAATTTCTCATCAGCACAAAAGCACATTTTATGCTGGATGCTATGTGAATGTAGTCTAGGTGGATTCATGATCGAAGTTGATGTCCTGGCTGGGAACTAAAAGCAAAGGAAGAGTTTTCTGTTGCAGAAACAACAACAAACTGAAACTTCTACTAGAAATTATGTTAAACAGATAGATCAGAGGAGATTATAAGCAAAAATCTCCAGTCTAGCAAAATAAAACTTGCTCACAAGTTATCCTTGAAAATGAAACAGAAAGAAGACTATGAAAGGGATGGGACATTGGTCTGATTAGTCCTTTTGAGCAGAAGTTTATAATCACAGTGATGTCTTTCTACCCTGAATGATGAATTCATATTAACATGTATGAGTGTTAACACACAAAGTCACTGTCATTAAAGTCTAGTTTCTTGAATCAATTCAATTGAAGCAGAGAGTGCATTGCCTCTAGAAAGATCTGTTAGGGCTAATTTAATCCAGAAGTTTATTGATTCAACTTAATTTGTTAAGGAATTGCTTTTAATGTGAGTTTCATCATAAATCAGCTTTAAATCAGTTTTAGTGTGTTCACACTGAGGCTTTGCATTGGTTTAAATAAAACTGATTTGTGCTTTACTTAGAAATCTGCAAATGTGGATATAGATAAAGTCTGTACTTTATTTTTTTTCCCCTTAGAAACACTGTAGCACATTTCTCCATTTTCTGGGGTGAAAGCCTAGCTGTATCGAATCAATGACAAAGCAGTTTATTTTCACAGGGCCTGAATTTTACCTTAGTACTGTGCTGGGCCTTCACTTCTTATCATATAGCAAATAAAGCCCTGGATACTCGCACACATGATATAATCAATTTTCAGGCTGTGATTTTTTCCGAAATTTTGACACAGAGAAACCATTTGTCAGTTTAAAAGTAGTGGGGGAAGGGAGAGTTACTTGATTTACCATGTCTTTGTTCTTTTTACTGGCAGCCTGCTCAGAATTTACATGGAGTTTATTCTCCAACCTCTTTTTAGCTAAACTTTATAATACAGTCTCTGTTCTGTTAATGGAGAGCCTAGATCAGGGGATAAGGTTTAGTAAATTATGCACATTGCTTACTACACTTTATATATTTGAGTGGCTTTAGGTCTGCCTGTGGCTTCTACATAAAGAATATCACAGTATTCCTACAGTAAAAGACAGAATTCCTCCCCTACAATCAATACTGGTGGCCACAGTCACAAGGACTATATATGTATGATGTTAAGTAGTTACTGTTTAATGCATGTTATAGTCTTTTTCACATAGTCATAGATTTTAAGGCCATTGAGGGATTTTTACAAAAGGTTACATAAACACCTGGCAGGATGGGCTTGATCGCTATGGAGCAGGAGCTCCAGGCTGGACTTGCTGGCTTGGAGGTGTGTTTCACAGTTTTCCGTATTTGTGTGATGATCCCACTCCTGTGTGACCCATTACTTAGCATTCACACAGGTTTGCTAGTGTGCAATTCCACCACTAACATTTGATCTGGAATATACTTTTTTAAAGCCTTGTC
>NW_010196767.1:22087-47265 GCF_000695765.1 Mesitornis unicolor
ATAATTGTTGAACTTTTGCCTACAGTTCAGAAACCATTTCAGGGTTGCATAAGGTGTTCATGTCTCTCTTCCAGTGATTACTGGATTGTGGCATGTTTCTGCACGCTTTACTGAACATGTGGTTATGGATTTTTTGGAGGTTGACCTTTAAAAGGATATCTAATCTTGTATAATAACCAGGGGAGATGCTTCTAATTACATCTTTTTGTGAGCCGTTCTTGATTGCAGGTATTTAGCAATATTTATTCTTAAGAACTTTGTTTAATTTTTCATTTGTCTGGATAACCTTTGCACATTTCAAACAGGTGTGACACAAATGTGTCTTTTCACTGCAGTTTCCTTTTTTTTGTTTTGCCATAACTGCAGAGCATAAATGTGGATATCAGTATATGTTGGAAGTAAATGAAGTATAGAAGGATATATGATGAGATCCTCTCTGCATGCTGTGCAAGCCCATAAGGTTAAGTGCCATGTTTAGATTTTTGCTGGGCTTGGTTTGAGCTGATGTTATGTGTGCAATGCCCAGGTGGAGCCAGATCTTCAGTTCCTGAAATGAATTGAGTGGCTTTCAGTCTCATTGGCTAAACTGTTTTGCGCATATTCTGGTAAAAATGGAAGATTTTGCTAATGGAGGTTTCCAAGTGACAGCCACCTCAGTCAACTGAAGTGGCCAGGACTAATTGTGCCATGTGCCTGGGAAAATGCACATCCTTTTTCTGGGAGAGTGGTTAAATCCAGATGAGGACAGACCCCTCTTTGGGGTCACAGTGGAAGGGCTGCCCTCGCCTTCCACAGGTTTCCTCCATGCAGTCTTAAGGCACACAGATGTGTAGAAAGAAAGTATTGCGAGGAGAGCTGACCACAAAGGATTTGAAGGAGAGGAGGGGAAGGAAAGTGGTGAATGAGGTTCCAATACCCACAGTGTTGTTTGACTTGTGCATTAGCAAATCAATGTCTTGAAAGTTTCAAAGTTCTTCACACTGTAAATACTTTATGCAGCCTGTAGTGCAACAACTGCCTCTTCCTTTTGGTGCTCCAATTAATCTTCTTTTCTCCAAATTAATTTCTGCATTTTGATTTTGTTTCTGTTCATGCCAAACAAGCCATCAGACAGGTTTCAGTTCAGGTTTTTCACCTTCTCACCCCAAAATTTTGACACGGATGAGTGGCTCTTTGTGGGGAGGAACGTTAGTGGACACCCTAAACTGCCAATTGTGGCTGCGGATGCCCAGAAATTTTCTCACCTACTTTGTGAAAAATGGTGGCCTTTGCATGAACTTTGTGAGATGGAGAACGTTTGGAACATTTGAAGAGGCAGTTGTTTTAGTAAATCCCATTTTGGGTCTTTCTGTGTGCTCACTAATTAGTCTTTCCAGTGGTCATATCCCCAAACTTGGACTACTCAGGTATCCTTGGTGGTGGTGGCAGTGACTCTAGCTCTGTGAACCCATGCAGGATGAGGTGGTTAGCAGTCACCTGTTGAGGTACCTTGCATCCCACAGTCTGGGAATTGCCTTCTGACCACCATTTCCACTGAATTTCACCTGTCATGGCACTGCCTATTCCCTGTGTTGTTAGTAAGGCATCCATGTGGTCTGTCTGCCTTTCTTGTTCGATGTGGATAATTGTTTTAATACTGGGGAAATTTGTGTGAATCCTGTGACTACACCATTGTCTGACTCTGTATCAGGCATCACTGTGGCAGACTGTTACTTCTATGCATACATGACTGAGCTCTCACTGGGAGCAGGGACAATTTGGCAGGCTTTATTAGGAAGATATCTGACCAAGCATCTAAAAGTGTGTGCACAATATCACTGGATGTGTATTGTTGTGAGGCTCCCACAGCCTCAAGAGGACGAGGAAGATTTTTGAGGCATATGAAGGCCTGCTGGATAGATCCGCACTGGGCGATTTATTGGCTTATGTATAGCACACTTTTGTCTTTGAAGTGGAACTATTGCAGAGTCAGAAAATGCTACAAAGCCAAGAAACAGTGTGAACCAGAAGAAAAAAATAGGCCTTTTTATGATTAGGTTCAAGGGAAAACAATCACTCATGCCCTTTATACATGAGCGTCCCAGCTTTGTTGTAACAGTGTGATGAGAAAGAGCACAATGGAGAAATACTGAGAGAGTAGAGAAGCAGCTGAGACCAAAGGAAATAGAAACACAGAGTTATAAAATATAAGATAGTGCACAGGATTTTAAAAGCTTACAGGATTCAACACACAGAAGAAGCCTCTGTGTTTTCTGATAGTGGCAAATACAGGAGTGTGCCAGAGAATACAGAATGTGAAAGGGAGAGGAGATGGCTGTGGCACCTTGAGAGCTCAAATTGAAAGGCTAAAGCTCTATGGAAGGTATTAAAAAGTCAGTTCTACCAAAAAGAGAAAAAAAAGGGAGTTACCCAAGAACTGGATTTTCATCGGTAATCCAGAGGAATAACCTCTGAACTTATACCAAAGGAGAATATCAGTACATTGCATATCTTTCCATCTTTGTCTTTTTTTTCTCCATTTGTTTTTATTGTTCCCAACATGGTATTAGGGAACTGCAGCATGGGTATACATGCATCACGGCTGAGACACAAAGTTAAAGTTTTGCATGCCTTTCAGCCCAGTGATCTGGTGAAATCTCAAAGTCTGGCCATAAGGCAGAGACCCAGCCAAATTAACAGTGCAGTTAACTGCTTTTAGGCAGTTTCACAGCTGCACTAATCTCTGTTTGGTGACTTACTGCATGCCCTTTTTCAAGCAAAGATAGAGATTAGTGATGAAAATATTTACACTGGAGAGCAAAGAAGAGAAAGGGACATATGTATGATGAAGCAAGCTGTGCTTCCTCACCTCATCTGACAGGTACACAACTTGAGGCAAACTTTGTAAATGCACAGCCCTGACATTCAATTCCTAAATCATAAGTGGCTTCATGTAGGAAAAAAAAATCACTGAGTAGTTGCAAGTCCCCCTGAAGTCCATGGGATTTATGCCTGCATAGTATTTCTATACTTGGGATTGCTTTAGCTGTAGTGCTCAAATAAAGATTCTGGAGTCTACCTTTATGCACTTAGGAACGTAAAATATGGACCTGCAGATTTTTATATTGTCTCTGTGAGCAGTTGTCCCTGAATTGCTTATTGGATATCAAGTATATTTATTTTACGCTGTCCCCACATTTTCAGTCTGCATGATCAGGTTTTTGTATTGACAGGATCATCAAAGTTTATCAGGAATGTAGCCAGTTGGAGTCAGCTGAAGCATTGTGAACCAGAGGAGACAGTATTTAATGCAATCAGGCAATGTGTTTCTGCAGACGTGATCATCAGTAAATAAATTAAGTGTTGACCTTTAAATTGTAATCTTTAGGTTAGATGCCTGCTCACACCCAGCTTCTCTTGTGAAACCTGCGTTTTGCTATCTTTGAACACAGTTCCCTGTCTCTGAGGAGGTCTACACTCAGAAACTGATATCTTGAGTAACTGCAGGAGGCTGGACAGCCTGGTATTATCTTGTTACACTGAATAAATGGGCGCTCTCTCAGGCTTTCCCGTGTGGATGTGATACTTCTAGACATGCTGGTTTGTCACTGCCATCCTTTTTCTGGCTCCACTGGAGATGCTTTTTACTACAAGTAAAAAGTGGAGGAGGGAGTAGTGAGACCTTCTCCATTTGCTCAGTACTTCTTCCATATGTCAGTTTTCAGTGTCCTGTTGAAAATCCTGCCTTCCCAAAGTTATGTTATGAGTTGGCCCGTGGTACTCTCCTTGGAAGTGTTTACTGGGCTTCTGACAGGGAGAATGGAAAGATGATTAGTGCAAGCTCAGAGAGCAGCTTCATGGCTAAGGGTCGATATCCATGAACACTGGCATATGACATACCGTGTGCTTGAAAGCATCTCACCCTGAATAAACAAATAATTCAGGTGGAGATCTATGTGTCTGTTTAGTGCACTGTTACTTTGAAGGGACCAAATGAGACTCTAGCACCATCATACCTAAACCTGCCAGCTCACAGAGTTTAGACTCAAACACTCCACAGCATGAGATGAGCAGTTCCCGGTCAGGGTAATCAGAGTTGAAGTTGGCTTTGTGATTAGATTTTGAGAGTAGTTATTCTGATTTATAGTAGCATTTGCTGGTTCCTTGCTGGTCCAGTGTTCAAAGAACATGGCTGTAGTGCTGTATCCCTCCCTATTGCTCTATTTCTTGGCTCTTGACCATGTTGCTAGTCATTCCTGTGGCAGTCCCCTTTCTTTTGGCCTTTACAACGTATAAAATTTCTGTAAAAATTTCCTTTTCACATCACTAGGAACAATGAGATTCTGGGTATCTTGGTTTTACATGTAGTGCTAAAGACAAATGTCAGATTTGAGTATTTTCTTTTGCTCTTCTCCACAGGTGTAAGTGTAGTGTCAAATCATACCAAACCCAGAAGCTGAAATGTATCTGGAAGTATTTTCAAAAGAGTTCAGAACTAAGAAATTGCCATTTAAGTAGCTAAATGATTTGTTTGGTTTTCCAATCTCTCAGCACGTGTTCAGTTACTCTGGTATTTTGGATAGCTGGTTGTGTGGGATTATGTCCTATCATTACCCAGTGTTTTATCGCATAGGTAATCTGCACAGAGACTCAGCATGCTGGAAGGAAATAGCCAGATTTTCAAAAGTGTTCAAATTACAAATGTTGCCTGAGAGAATAATAGAAGGATTAAAATCAATGGAAAACAACAGAACTTTTGAGAGGTTTTTTAGTCGTCTAAGCAGAAGCAGCATTTTAAAGTGTAGTTTATATGGTTTAGCAAGGCTTTAGCAAGTCTGTCCTGCTGATATTAGACCTGAGCTTGATTACAATCTCATATGCAAGGGGAGAAGGATTTTTTGGAAATAATATAATTTGTCTTGCATTACTGCCCTGCCTTGAGCATTATGCTACAAAAAAGCAAATCTGAGGCCAAGGCAATGGGTGTTATTCTTGTGGCTTCTATTACCACTCTCCAAGCTGTGGATCACAATTTTGCACAGAAAACTGTGCATATGTGCCTACTGGCAAGCATGCCTAATACATTCCTGTGCTCAGACTCCTAAAAATCTTTGTGCCTTCCTAGGAAAAGAAAAGAAAGGGGGGGGAAAAACAACCACTCATGGAATTTCAGCTGAAAGCATGTAATTGAGTGATAATATTTTGCAGGTTTCCTGTTTAATTTGTCCAATGTGTTGAGCTTCCATGCAGGTTAACTATACAAACACTGAGGGTGAGGAGATTGCTGTGCTTTGCCAAACTCACTGAAGCCTAGAGAGAAGAAGTTATCTCCAGTCATACATTATCAGTGTCTTTTGCATAGAGAATATGGAAATGTGTATTCCTTATCTGAATGATGTTATGCAGGCCAGCAGACATACGTTTCTGAAAAAATTGTTAACAAAATGACACATATTCAAGCCATCATAATAAGCAGAGATCTAACACCTTGCATGTTTTTGCTTGTTAAACCCTTCCAACAGTGCATGACTTTCGCTGACACAAATGCTCTGCTGCTTTGTGGGGGCTCGTCACAGTGTGACAGCCCTCTCTTGCTCTTATCAGCCCTGTTGCTTTCTTAGAAAGTCTGTCAAACCAGGGGAGGTCTGTGGGTCACAGAGAGAGGTCCTGACCAGGGAGTGTGAAAAGCTTGGAGTTAAACATTGGTGCCTTTCTCTGTGTCTAATTGACTCTCAAAATGTGAGGCCCTCCCAGATTTCAACACAGGGAATACGGATATATTGGACCCCACGGCACCTTTCATTCAAGCAGTACCACTTTCGGGGTGCTTTCATGCTTACTTCCCTCTGTTTCTCTTTGGGATTTGTCTGTTTTCTTTGCTACCTGGCTCTTGTCATTCTGTTATGGATGGCACACGTAAGGGCTCTGCTGGCGCCATACCGGAGCTTCTCTCAATGGTACTGCCCAAAATGTGACTCAGAAGAAGTACTGCGAGGCTCCCTCCCGTCTTCACAATACGTTTTGACCGAGTCATCCTGTCCCAGAGGGCACCTTAACCTTCATCCATACATAGGAGATGCAGAAAGTATTTTCTTTGCCCTTTCTCTCTGGTTCCTGGCTGCAGCAGCCAGGCTTAGCCGGCACAGCAGGCAGAGGCCTGGCTGGTGGTGGGAGCAGTGCTGCGTGACAGGCCCAGCAAGGAGCCAAGCTGACAGGACTTGCCATGGGGACAAAGGGGCAAGAGGTAGAGAGGCGAGGGGAGGGAGGTGGTGTCAGGGGTAGCAATGTCTAGTTATCATTATTAGCATTTTATCCTCTGTTAAAAGGATTTTTACCCATCAGAGAAGGTCCTGTCTTACCAGAACTGGAGAGACTGGTGCAAACTGTGATGAAAGTCAACTGCCTCTTGCAACAGTGGAAGCTGTAGCTGATCTCGATCCAAGCACACAATGCTGTGGTTTTATTAGCATAAGCTTTCTCATATGCCTGGCAGGTCTGATTAACTTTTACAAAACTGCAACTGAAAGGAAACAAACATAGTGTAAATGAAAAGGAGGAAGAAGAAAAAAAAAAGAAAAAAAGAAGCAATCTCTTTTCTGTCATGTCTGTGAACAGCTTTTACTGTTTTCCCTGGAGAGCCTGCATGCTTGGACAGCGAGTTACTGTGAATTAGTGAGGGTCACTGCCATTGATTAAATCCTCTTTTATGTTTCCTGGTAACTCCTGAATTATGGCAAGAGTTGAGCATATTAATTTAACACTTCTTTTTTTGTTGACAGTTCTGATAGAGGAAAAAATCTGCAAGTCATTTTGAGCAGATAATATTGAATTTAAATAAAATTCAAGAACAAAATGGCATCTCCCTTTTATTCCCAGTTTCACGCTGCTATGTTGACAGGAAAATCAATAACCAGTTGAAGTCTTAAGCACAAAAATTTGGGTCTGTGCAATTGTAGTTTTTCTCTTAATTTATACAAGACATGGGCTAGGACTATAGTAAGTGAAATATGGTAAAATAAGGAATATTGCTTTTTTATTTCACACCTCTGCAGCTCCTTTTCTTACATAGTGACAAAAGACTATAACCTTAACTCTTTAATGACAGAATGAAACGATAAGCACAAACCTCAGTAGTAAGGCTGTTAATTAATGCTAATCATTTTTGTTGGAAAATTTAAAGCTTGCTATTTTTCAATAATTCTTTGTCTCTTTTTGGGTAAATGTCTGAATATTTATACACGTGTTTATGTAAATGTACATATGTATACAAATACACACACACGCACACATAAAAGTATTTATATTAAACATTGGTTTCAGAATGGTGTGTGGGCATTTGTTTTTCAGAAAGTAAAAATTGTTTTGGTAGCATTTTGGGAACGTGCTGAAATTTCCAAAATTATCCTGGGAGGGGGTGGAAAATGGAAACCAACATATGAGAAGACATTTTGAAGGACATTTCTTTCTAGTCATGAAATCCTGGGCCTTATGTGATCCATCCTAGTGCCATCCTGACAGATGTGCCTACCCCATGTTTAAAATCTCCATGGACACCCTCCCCAGAGATGGGCTCCCTCTCAGATGTTTTGCCAATATCTAGTCTAAGACTTTGTCCCAGGGACTTATTTTCCACACCAGCAGAGACACATGGAAAAAGTTGTCACCTTCCTCTTAATCAGAAGGTCCTTAATTATTGAAGGCTGCTCTGTCCTTATCCTGCCTTCCGCTGGTGGCCCATCAGGCGCTACCTCATTTGCTCTTTCACTGCAGACCACATTTTCCCAACCACTGCTGTTTATGCTGCTCTGCTCCATGCTCATTTTCCAGGAAAAACACACTTTCCCTGGTTTTTTTGGGCTTTCCTGGGATCAGAAAGGTTGCCTCACATGTGGGACAGGCCCTGCTGCTGTCTGCAGCAGGTGGCTCCTGATTGGACATGTGCGTGTCCAGTTCTTTATACACACCTCTCATAATTACAGCTGTGATGGTGCTGCTTAGATTTTGGTCTGCTTAGAATGATAACTAAGGACAATTGACGTCAGCAAGTCTCCACAAACACAGAACCAACAGATACTGAAACATAACCAAGTGTTTTCCAGGTTATTAAAATATTTTCTTGTGCAGGACCATATTGGAGACCTGTTGGTGTCCCAGTGAGCACTCCTAATCTGCATGTTATGAAGAAATCTGCATGTTATGGAGAATCGTTTGGCCATTTGTTTCCTTGGACAATATTACAGCTGTTTAAGAAACAAAACACACTGCAGTTTGAAGTGCCGCATGGGAATACTGTCTCCCTGGAGGTACAGACCAACAACAGGGTGCAGCTGAGCTGGGATGTACTCACAAGCTGTCACCCATCAACTGACCAGCTGTAGCTCCCCACATTAGCCCTTCCTAGTTCTGTGGTAAAGGTGTTATCTTCTGTCCAAGGAGAAGTAAGGTTAAACTAGGAGTTTTATCTCAGTATTGGAGCATGGTAGAGACTGGTTTACAGTTAACCCACGGTATCAAATGAAGTGTGATTTCTCACAGAGAGACTGCATCTTTTTGTGAAGCTTGTGCTCAAAGGTTGGCTGTGGAATATTAGAGGTCTTTAACTTACAAAGCCCTAAATGGTTTGAGATTTACCCACACAAGAAACACTATTGCTACAACACAGGAGAAATTGAGATGCATCCGCTGGAGCCCTTCAGTGTGTGGGAGCCATTGGCTGAGCATTTTCAATGCAGTGTCCCCTTCTGTGTCCAAAATACCCTTAATTGATATTGATTCTTTTGATGGGCTTCCAAGTCCATTGTTTCTTGCCTCAGGGAAAGGATATGGCCAAGCTAAGGTTTGAGGTAGGTGTATAATGTGGGTTATAGTGTTTGGCTAGAGCAGAAGACTTTACCTCAGATTAGGGGAGCTGTCAAGCTTATATTTATGCTTTTAGCTCCCTGTCACATCAGTTGCACCTGGAGCCTTTGGATAGCCACTGACTCATAGCAGTTGAAATAAATAAAGCAGCAAGACACCCTCCCTTTCCCTTTCTGTATTACCTACCAAGGCTGCTTGCCGCAGCGTGCTGGCTTGTATCTAGGTGCACACAATCAATTAAGTGTTGTACAGTACTTTGTGCTGTATTCTAAAGCAGCACTTTATCTCTCACTAAGCCTATATATGGCTTGCAGGTTGTAAGACTCATGTAGGGGGACTCCAAAGGGCCATACTAGGCTCTCATTAAATGTGCCTTTATGCTTTAAGTATGTTACCTATAACACACAAATGGTCCTTATTTTTCAGGTTTTGGTGTAGAAGCATTGCTAGTCTGTTTGGGGTTTTGCTCTCTGTGACTTGTCTAGCTCAACTTGAGTTAGCACTGCTTTCCCTTCTGAGGATGACCTAATCACCAGCATATTCTTTTATTTCTTTAGCAGTGCCTCCCAAATTGAAGGAAATGAAAAACCAAGAGGCTGCTGTGGGTCAGAAGCTAGTGCTAAGATGTGAAACCACTTCAGAGTACCCTGCACTCAGATTCAAATGGTTAAAGAATGGAAAGGAAATAACAAAAAAAAACAGACCGGAAAATATCAAGATCCCCAAAAAACAAAAGTAAGTACAGAGACATTTCTCACAAGTGGGGTTGAGAGGGGTGGGGAGAACAATTCACCAGAACACAAGCGCTGAGGTTGTTAATTGCAATATTGGAAAGCTAAAAGCCTTGAGTTACAGAGGAAGAAATTTAAGGATACATACACTGTTGTTATTTTTCTTGAATGTATGGATGAAGAGATAGTAAGGTATAAATATTTCATAAATAATTTTCCGTTTTCAATTTCTATTTATTTTCTGATAGCCAAAGGCTGTAATTTTTGCCAGTCAACCTTGGAGACAGGCCATTTTTAAACTACTGACAGGAACAGACGTACCTGATGTTTATTGTCTAAAATCCAAGCACATTTAAAATCATCAAACCAATGTAGATTTGGAAATATTTTTGAGATTTGCTTTTCAAGTGATCTAGTCCTAAAGAAGGCCTGAATGCTGCCTGCGTTAGTTTTGAGTGCCTTATGCAAGCTTGCAGTAGTCCTTTACCAGAGGCCTTCCTGCACATGTATGGGCCTAGCATATGCCAAATGAGTAGCAAAGCCTTCAAATCTCACCCTCCTGGCTGGGGGCAAGCATCCTCTACATGTGAGTGATGTGACTGCCAAAAGATAGTGTAGTACCTTGTTTCTATGGGGAAGGGGAAGCAGCTACACAATGACTTTTCCTGTTAGATCTCTACCTTGTTGTTCAGGTTAAAAAGTTTCAATTGTGGCCACTCACACATTAAAGCAAGCTATGAAAATCTATTTGAACACAGTCCGTCAACTGATTTCTGCCGTCAGTAGGGAGGGCTGCTGTCTGCTGCACTGGGCTATGCCTTCCCTTCTTATAAGGCATAGAGGATTTGGGGTGGGGTTTGCAAGAGGTCTTTTCCTCCACCGTGTCAAGTGCCTCCATACTATTTGTCAGGTCTCAGCTCATTAGTCAGAACAGCAGCCAAAATCAAACAGACATTTGACTTTTCAGAGTTATTCAGGTTGAAAGCCAGATGTCCTGCACTCCCTTGCAGTTTTTTGCACCCCAGCCAGGGGCAGAAGGCGGAACAGAGAGGGAGGCAGGGCAGCATCACCACAGACCCCATGCCACGGTCACACAGACGGCAAGAAGGAACCTGTGATGTCTCGTTCCAGCATTTGCAAAATGGAGCTGTTCCAGGTGGCAGATAGCCTGGCAAATTGTCTGGACTCATTTGCAGGGCCATATGTCTCCAACAGAGTTGTATTTTCAGTCTATTCTGTAAAGAAAATGTTCAGGTCGGAGGCTGGCCCTCAGCTTCCCCAGCAACACAGTGCTGCTTGTGAGGGGCAAACTGCTTTCCTCTCTTACGTTTTGGCTGATGCTCATTGACCAAACTCACTGGAGCCAGGATTTCACCTTCTGGGGCTAGACTTTGTCAGTGCTGCATTGAATCAGTAACTGCCTTATGCCAGCTCCCTTCTTTCTCTTCCCCTCCTGCCCACTCCCCTGCCACGAAAATTTGAAGAGCTGGCAGAAGGGAATCTAGCTAATAGCTATTGATTAGAGCATGCATGTGGAACATGTGAGGCTATTTTTCAGGTTGCTGTGCCAAAGCATGTTTAAAATTCCCCAAAAGATACATAATGAAAAAATTTAAACTGGACCTTTTTCTGAAAAATGGAAATCAGAAGTCCTATTCCCTCACTGTAAGTTGGCAGAATGCAGACTTTGGCCTAAATTTCACACTTATGTGTGTTACCCCAGCCGCAAAGGTATCACTCATCATTGGTATTTCTCTCTTCTATTTCTGTTTTTAAATAGAAATGTCAGTGTGGAACAAAGAAACCTTTCCAGTTAGAGATGTGAAAGCCACTAGATGTAGAAAAGGGAAAAGGCAGAAATGTCTACTGACATCTGAAGGATTTTCCTTGTCTTTCTACTTTGAGTTTTTAGTTTGAGGACACATCAGTGCTTTACCATTTCTTCTTTTGCTGTTTTTGTGTGCTTTCAAGGCTGAGTGGATGTGAGCAGCTTAAGAGGAGATAGGTTTTATTTTGATAGAAGGTGGGACAGGCATGTGCTCTAAAGCAAAAGGAAAATGAGGGAAAATGAAGTGCAAATGGATGCATTAAAAGACATGCAGATTACAGTAAAAAGAAAGCCACAATAAAAAGATCCTATCACAAATAAATTGAATACCAATGATCAAGGAGTTTTCTCCCCTCTTATTTTCTGTGCTTTTTCATGACAGGACATGGATAAATGTTTGTCGTGCTCGTATGCTGCCATATTGTTACAACAAGTGGTTTAGTGTGAATTTTTTACTATTGCCAAGTGTGGGAAACATCAAGTAGGATGGCTAGAGTAGTTGTTGAGCTGTCTGGGATTAATGTCTATTTTAAAGGTCAAATGGCTACATAAAAAGTAGGCTACACTTCTGTAGAGGCATTAGCACGCAGAGTACCACAGTCTCATTGACTCTTACCCAAACATGTGAGGCTTGAGTCTCTTTCAACATAAACGCTTTTTATAAAAACCTCACAAAGTTTGTAAGTAGTGCCTAGTGGCCAGAAGTGACTTTTGGTAATGTGATATTTTGCAAGAAATAACCTTTCTCATTGTGTGATGGTGGAATAAAACCTGTTCATTGTTAGGAGAAAAATAAAATTTTCTGAGTTATGGCTATTTAGCTTTAGTTGGTTTTTTTTTTAAAATACAAAAGTATCTGGCAGAGTGTCTAGCTCAGAGAATAACAAAAAATGAAGACTTTAGTTTGGCACCTGGAGAAGGCATGGAAAAGATAATCCTGCAACCTGGTGTTTATTGAGTGCCTTTGGCCAGCGTGAATACTACCGGTTCAGAGGATTTGCACAAGTGGGGCAGATGCTGAGTGTGTTTTCCTGGTTTTTTTTAAGAGCTTAGAAGACTCTATGGCAATGCAAGCTTCCTCAAAGCTTGGCCTTTTGAAGACTGCCTTGCATGCAAAATAAACTCAGGGGATCACTCCTCTAAGCTTACTAGGGTGATTTAAAGTTGGTTGATTCAGAAAGTGCAGAGCTCTGACATGCAATGACATGACAGTACAGCAGGGGATTCACACTAAATGACTGTGCCCCTTCTCATTACACTGGAAAGTCAAGAGAAGCTGAATTTTTTTAAAATTTAAGTGAAAGCCATTTAAAGCATTCACTTTTTACCTCATTTTATCATGGGATGATGAGCATGCAGTCAATGAGTTGCTGCTGCTGTTATGATTGCTGATGACTCAGGATGCCACGATTAATTGATCTGTGCGTCCATGCTCTAAGCTTTTCCATTGTGACAACGGAGACACAGAAAAAGTTAGGCACCAAACATGGGCTTTTCAACTGCTTGCTAACTTTCCCATGTCAATCCACTTATACTGGTAATATTTCCTTTTCCTTCTCTGATTTCAAACCCAGGTGAAGCCTGCACATTTTTGGTTTGGGTAGTGCGCTGTACAGAGTGAGACTTTCTTCATTATGTGAATAGGGATGTCTTTATCGGGGTTGGGTTTTTTGGGCGGAAGGAAGGTGTTTGCCACTTCACCTAGCTGATGGCTTTGGATGCAATAGTCCATGAGAAAACTTTGTGTGCAAGTGCTCTGTACCTTGGTCTTCATCCAAGCTTAGCCTGGGTATTTGCCTGCGGACAGGCAATTCTGGATGACAGATGGAGGCTGGAAGCAAAATGAATTCAAGCAGTCAGATAAGGTGGGCTGAGGCTGCACTCTGCAGATGTATTCCTTTCCCTTTCACGTCTGAATGCAAGCTCAGCACTGTCACAGTGATGATAAACTAAAAATATGACAGAAGCAAATCTTATAGTGAGAGGCACCTTTTGGTGCAACTGAGACTGAGAAAAGGACAAGCATTTGAATCTAAAATCCCTTATCGTGGGCTTCAAGTGAATACTGTTAAAGTATGGTATTTCTATGGAGCTGCTGGAGTACTGTATTGCTAGGGAGCTGCTTCATTTGCAGCCATTAATGAGTCATCTTCTGCTCTGGCTGTTTTGAGTTCTGTCCTGTTAAGTCTTGATAATATTCTTATGGAAATAAATATTCATATTGTTTCTCCGGCTCTGAGAGAGAAAACTCCTTACAGAGCTTTTCTAAAAACAAAAGTAAATTTGGCTTGTTAGAAGTAGATTTGTAAGAAATATTGTTGCTTCACCTATTTTAATAGAATCCTAAAATCATAGAAGAAAGACACAGCTCCTTGACTTTTCTTGCAGTTATCATGTAAAACAGAGAAAAAAAATACATGTGCAGAGTGAAGAGTTTCTTCTTATAAAAGCCAAGAGTGACACAGAGGTGGTTTGCATCAATATTTGTAAATATCATACGAGGAGGAAGAGAGACTGCAGCAGACATACAGTGGGTACCCGAATAGAAGTTATATGGCTGCAGCTGTGCTTCTTGCTTGCCATTCTATTAAAGGGAGTTCCTCAAAAAACTGAGCTTGTTTCCATTGCCTTTTGAAGCACCCTGATGCTGCAACCTGCTCTCCATCTAGACAAATGTCTGCAAGCATGGCTGCAAGTTAACCTGTACGATACAGGATATATCACATGTCCACAGAAGCTGTAAGGTGGTGTGGACTACTGCCAGATGTTCCTGGATGGGCCCTCAACAGAGTGTTGCAAAGGCAGGTGTGTAGATGGCTGGCAGGAAGAGAAAAGAGCAGGCCATTTTTACTGTGATGTTAACATAACTGTTAGCCAGGTGAAAAATTCCTACACAAAGAGGCATTAGCTTTCTCCTTCTGGACACTTCTGTCACAGTTGCAACCACATTTTTCTCATATATTCATGGTTGCCACCAGCTAGAGTTTGTTCTTGTATGTCATCTGAAATACAGCACAGTTAATCAATTCAGCATTGGGAACTGAACTCATATAGTTGCCTGAGAAGGGGGCCCAAACAATCAGTTTTTCAGTTTTTTATTGTTTGAGCAAACCTGAGCAAATTGCTAATCCTGGTTTGACTTCTCCTCCTTCTTGCAAGCCCAGTGGCCTCAAGAAGGAAGCCCTCTCTCCTGACATGAGGCAAATCTTGCCATGAGGGTTTCTACCAGAGCTGGGGTCCACCTAGCACACCACTCTCACCCCATGAGGGCCACACCATTGACTCCTCAGTGACAGGGCCCTCACATGGAGACAGGGAAGGCTGAGCTGCTGATAAGTGGATGTTTTATAGCAGATGGGATAGTTTACTGTGCTGGAGGAAGGGATGGCTCACAAGGATGGGTTGGAAAGTGGCATTGAACATTTTGGTTGGTCCAGAAGTCCTCCTGCTACAACAGACTTGTTTCTGGGCTGAACTCAGTCCTACTCAATGGTTCCCAGAAGGGGTAACCAGTTGTGGTGTCTGCATGGAGAGTTAGGAGACATGGCTGTGCTGAAGCAATTCAACTCACTGCTTAGATCAGCACTTGTCACTAGGCATACTGGTGACTGTGAGCTTTTAGAGTGAAAAACCTTTGTATCCTGGGGATCAGTCCTTCATGTTGGGGTAGGTCAACTTAGGGAAGCCAATGTGCATGCACTCTACTAAGTAGCTATTCTGCAGATAAATGAGCAGGCTTTACTATAGGCAAAAACTTCCCGAAAGCACTTATTTTAAATAGAAATTTGGAGCAGCAATAATGTGTGTAGTTTCCCCAAGCTAGTCATTCTCTGCAGTCTAGTTAATGGGATTATTGCCATCACATGAGTTGGGGACCCCTTGAATGACACCAGAACATGTTCCTACCAAATTAATGGATAGGCAGGAGTTCTGCGTTTTAAAATCTAATCTTAAAACCTTGGAGACTGATTAAATTACGTCTCTGAGCCAGGAACAAAATGTAGCTTCATGCAAATTGTCCTTCTGCCCATAATTTTTTGTTAGCACTGGAGAATGATTTACTATTGGGGTTTCAGAGGTTGTTAAAGAGAGTGGTGTGTCCTAATCTCATGATTATTTAGTCAGATGTTGGAAACTACGGTACTTACCCAGAACTCTGCTACTGGCAATATGAACCTGTAGGAAAGAGTAATCTATTTTAGTGTTACACCCATCTCTGTGGCATCTGGATAGCTTACAATTCACCTGAGAGAGGAAGGTTGTTTTTCAGATTTCCTATAAGAACAAAGACTCCTCTCAAGCAGAAAAGCATAAACAAGTATCTTTGAGTTCACTGATATGCCTGTTTTACGGCAGCCTGTTAGAGAGATGATTTTTTATTCTTCTCCTTTCTTTCAAATCTGGATAGTGTTAACCTGTCAGTAAGAATGGAAGATGACTCTCTGTTGAGAGGGGAAAAAAAGAGTCCATTAGTTGATGCAGTGACTGTTACTCCAGTACAAGATGTTTATATCTTTTTTCTGATTTAACAGGAAATACTCTGAGCTTCACATTTACAGAGCCACATTGGCCGACGCTGGGGAATATGCATGCAGAGTGAGCAGCAAACTAGGGAATGACAGTACTAAAGCCAATGTTATCATCACGGACACCAATGGTAAGGCTTGGCTCTTTATTTTACTGTCATGTTCAAAAAGACCATGTATGAAAGCTGCCATCAGGACAAAACAGTTTGAAGGAAAGGAAAGCTTTGCAAGTGAAGTGGAAGTGGATGCACTGAAATCTATTAGGTGTGCTAAGAAAAATAATCAAGCCTGACTTATCTGCTATGTAGTTGAGGTGTTTTATTTTCCTTACCCAGCCAAATGGGATACCTCCTACAGATCTCAGAGCGATCAGCATTTTCTGTGTGACACTTTTCGACACTAAGTATAAGACACAGTCTAAATAGCCAAGATAAGGAGAGGATGAAGGGAAGGGAATATTATTCTGATTTCCATAGTACACATAAGTAGTGGAGGCCATATAGGCCTGTGGGGGAGCTTTCATTTAACCTAAAACATGTCCTAGTTTGAACTTCTAAACCAGCACTACTCTCTTTGTATTAAGTATATGATTGCTACCGTTTTTACTTTCACAGATGTTGATAGTTTTTTCTTTTGATTTCTAAGATAATTAAGACAAAGGCATGAGTGTGTTTGAAGGTGTATTATTCAAAGGCATAAATGTAATCCAGGTACTTTAATTCAAGTACTATGATTTTAAACTTATATCTTGAGGAACAGAGCTTTCCATGAGGCATACAGCATTCAGATTTACCAATATGATTTAAAATTGTTATAGGTTGCTATTTTTGCAGGGCTCCTTTCTATTTCATTTATAGAAAGTTCCAAACTGGTTCTGATGGAATTTTGTGAGTGTTTCCGTTGTACACAAATATTTTAACAGTACTGTTTCTCCTTGCAAGTGCATTGAAAGCTGCAGTCCAGATGAAATCTTGTTTCCTGAGTGTGATATTGACTAATTCAGCTCTGATAATTCAAACTCTAGTGAAGTACCAAAGGAACATGCCCTCAGTAGCAAACAAAGCAGAAGTTCTGTCCATATCTGAGATGGGTTTAAAGATGTTGCTGCAATGGGAGTTTACTAGAGATGCTTTTCTGTTCCATGTTGTGCTCTGAAACAGAAGATAGGTGTTTAAATAAACAGAAAAACAAATTTTAACCTTTGCCAGTGGGATTTGTCTTTGACATCTGAGTCTGTTTTGTGGTCACATGTTGAATGCTTGACTGTATATTTGCTATTCTATTTCATGAACTAAAAAATCTCAAGTGCTAAGATTTCATACTAGCTGCATGGTATTATAATCATGATCAAGTATCAGGAGACTGATATGAAAGATCAAATGTTATTTACCAGAATACTATTAGGAGGAAAAATGGGTAGGTGTTTCTGTGTAGCTTTGTAAATGCTCTTGGTTTCCATGAATACAAATTTTGGTTGCTCATTAGCTGCTTGCATGGAAAGCTCCTATACTGTTTCCAAGATACTGGAGTTTCCAGAACTCAGCTGTGGGCACTGTGCCTGGGCCTTGTTACAGATAAATGCAAAAAAGTGCTCGGGTGTCCTCTATTACTTTCTCAGACAAGGAATGGTGACATGGCTGGAGAGTGCATGTGAGACCTTATTCCTGCGCTTCATGACATGGATTTTTCAACTTCCTTTGGGTTATGCTGAATGACAGCAAAACACTCCTGCTACAGGGAGATGGGAACTTGGTTTTGAATGAAGACATTTACAGGCAAGCTCTGTTACGTGAATTTGTAACTGATGTATTAGAATCTGTCTAATCTTGTTGTGAAACGTAAGTTGTTTAAAACACAGCCATGCGTGCAAACTCCCTTGAATGTGGGCAAACTTGTATCCAATCTAATCCTGGCAGCTGGCTCTTGTCTGTAAAGATCTGAACTGGAAACTCAGTGATATCTGAACTGGAACATCTCAGTGATATTTGATAATCTAGAATCAGGCATGGCAGCATTCATTGGATGAATAAATCAGTCGTGCATATTTGGTTGCCACACATACATCTGAGCCCCCTCAGCTTAATGTTGCTTATAAATTACCAGTAACATTGTTCTTAGTTTTCCTCCTAATGATGGAATTTTCCACCTGGATATGAGGAACAGCATGGGCAACATCTGGTGACTTTAGAGAAATGGATCCCTAAGGCCTCAGAGGGCAACATCTGCTTTGCAAACAGGGACAGACCCCCTGCACGGGTGACCTCCTCACCCCTCCTTTCACTGCATTCACTGACCTCTTCGCCTTGCTAGCTTAATGACAGATTTGGGATCCAAACTTGGTAATGAGCCCTGAAGGTCAATCATTATTCAGGTCTTATATGTCTGTGTGGTCTTGCACTATTCATGAGGAAGTCAGAGGTTTGTTGTTTGTTTGGTTTTTTTTGAAGGCAGCATATTTAACTCTTATTTGTTATTTCCTGCCAGTGGGCTTTTGGAGAAGATCTTGGGGTCCAGTGCAACCCAGGAGCCCCTGTAGAAAACCAGTGTGTGGACATCACCAACTGGAAAGAGCTGAACCTCTCAGTGTAGGCAGGGAGACTGCTTCCTTCTGCCGCTGGTATATAGGGTGACAGTGGGGTAAAGAAAGATATGTCAGAGGGCCTGACTTTCTCGTGGTTGTACTGACCCGTTCTGCGAACCATAACTTTAATTATGACCTTTACTTTAATGACCTCACCTGGTCATGTTTGTTATGTATGATGTGCTATCTGAAAATTAGATCCTCCTTTCCTTTTATGCTGGGTGCTTTAAGACTGAGGGTAGATAGGGTGATGGCATTTCTGGGCATGGAGTTTTTTCTTTTCACTAAAAGATTAGTGCTTTTCAGTATAAAAATCTTGATTTTAATTTCCTAGAATTCTGTCAAACTTTAACTATTTTAGTTGACATTTTCTTTGCTGGTGTATGCCACAAAAGAGAACTCTAGGAACTGACCAAAGGTCTGTCTAGCATGATGCCTTGTCTCTGACATCAACTAGCAATGGACATTAGCAAAAAACACGTGAAGAACAAGGCAAACGTGAGCTTTGTTTTCCCAAAAACAGGAAAAGCCACACCTTTGCAAGTAAGGTCATATGTCTGAAAATTTTTAATTTCAATTCCCTCTTCCAAAGCATAGAAATATGAGTATCATTCAATAAAACAATTAGAAAAATGTCTTTGTTGTTTTCAGTGAGCAAAGAGCTTTATTTCCCCCTAATTTCATTCCCAGAAATGGTTATTTTTTCTGTCTTAGGGAGTAATAGTCAATGCAATAGTGCTTTGCTACACATAAACGCACACATGCAACACACACAAACTGTATTACCCTACATAGACTTTTAAATTTTCTCATTTTTACTGAAGGGAACATAAAGCCTTGTCTGTAGAGCCACATGCATGGATTAAAAATGCAACAAATATAAAAATAGGTAGACAAACATTATTTTTTACCAGTCTTAATAGCAAGCAGTGGAAGCTATTCTGTTCACTTTTAAATTTATAATGAGTATAGCCTGCCCACAGGATATGAGCTGCCTTCTTATTTTCATTCACTCGTATTCGTGTATGCTCCCTTAAGAAAGATTGTAATTGAGGTCAGAATAGAGGCACGAGGTTCTCCTGGAGTTGTGTAAATAGTGCACAGTAATGCAATAGTAACTGCTTTTTTGCATCCTAATTTGTCATGTTAGCCAGGCAAGATTCTTGCAGTGAATTTTTTCATGGACTTTCTCATGAACAGAAGATTTTACTATGCTTAATAAATAACACTGAGATAATGCTTCATACCACAGCCAAAGCTTTCAATTTCATGTTGGAAAACTTGCTCACAGATTCCCTTATTTAGACAACTAGGTAAGTGACCTTGTTTTCTAAAGTGCATGCCACAGTTCCAGCTGACTGTGGTGTCAGTTTTTTCCATTAAAACCTGTTTACCTAAATCTTTTGCCTTTCTAAGGATGTTTGCTGTGCCCAGCATGACTCAGGGTGCAAAAGAGTGGATTTCTGCAGAGCTATTTTGCAAGTTAGCAGTCTGTGGAGCTGGGTAAATGCTGGCTTGTGTGCGGGGCATTATGTGAGCACTCATCCTGTATGTCTGTGCAACGTGAGTTGATGTAGTGTGAGTCATTACTGGAGGTGGCTGGAACAACTTTGCCTGAATTGAAGGGAACAAAAAGTGCTCAGGTGCTCTGTTCATGTAACTCAACTGTAGGCAGACATAAGACTTGGGAAATGCATTAGCTGCAGAGCCAGTAGTCCATGCAAGCTTCTGGTTTTGCATCCATAGGACTTGCAATGGTACCAACAGCTCCGAGTTGTACAGTAATCAATAAGGATCTGATACTCATCATTCATTTAGTTTGCCGTTCCCCTTCTGAAGGTAGGTAGTAGCTTATCTTCAAGAAGATGGCAGAGAAATAAGTAAGTAAAAGTATCTTGCATCTAGTACCCATAAAACATGTGGCCAACTCTAGTACTTCAAATGCAAGAAAAGTTCCTTCTACTCATACATTAATGTGTCTGATACTTGATTAAAGCACAAGATCAGTGTATCTCTTCTCTCTCTAGCATAGTTACAGGTTACTGGCTGGCATAATGGGTCAGATTCTCAGCTGGTGCAAATCAGCATGCCTGAACCATCACTGGTTTGGGCCTCCACATAGAAAGAAATGTGGCCATCACTCAGTTTGACATAGCAGTTCCCCTAAGAGCAGCTTTGAATTTTCCTTGCAATTTGATATATTTGAACTGAAGACAGTGCTCTTTTAGTCGGATTCAGGGCAGTAGTTTCTTGGAGGACCAGGAAAATAGTAAAAAGCACAATAGTTTTATGAAAAAAGTCAGTTTATCCATTGGTTCTCCCTGTGTCCTTGACCATATGTGCCTGCATGCCTCTGAGGTCTCAGACTGTGGTGTTACCTTTTATACACCTACTCCCTACTCTGCCATCTGTAGTCCTGGTAACAGAGGTCACAGGTACTCCCCGTTTCTCAAGGTCTGTGCTAGCCTGTGTCATTTTTCATGTAATTCGAAATGTGTCACTTGGAATGGCACAATCAATGCAAAATGTTTAAGTAAGTCTTGTATCACTGCCAGAAAGGAAACCTCAGGATGACAGTAAGCTTGTTTGCAGCTCTAACTACCTGTGATGTTCATGGTGTTTAAATCATGCTCAGACCCCAGGTTATTTTCCCTTCAAAGCCTGAATCAAAACCTATGAGTTCTATCAGTTTGCTCAAGCAGAATTTTTTGCATTAGGCCTTTGGCAAACTAACTGGGGCAAAAAATGGGCTCTGAGGGCAAGCAGAGGGCTCTTCACAACATCAGTTGTAGGGTTGTTAGGTGTTTGGTTATCCCTGGGAAAAAGATCTCCTGAGGAGGAGGACCTCCTGCATCCCTCAGAGGCATTACAGCAAAGCTTGTTGCCCAGAGATTGTCTCCTCTCAGCAGCCCAAACAAAGCTCCCTGCCTGGAAGGATGGATCAAGACACCAAGCCCACCAAAGTGGTGGGTTGCTGCAAGTCCTGTGAGGGTTGAGAAGGCTGTTCTCTGTCTCACCAGAGGAGACAGCAGGAGATGGACCTGGCCAGAGTAGTTAAGAAAATGAGACCGAGGGGCTTCAGAGACCTGTCCCTTAAACTATCCCCAAACAAGGACCTCTTGTCCATCCTTCAATGTTTTTGCATAAGAAAGCCCAACAGAAACATATGCAGTTTCAGGAAACAGCACTTCACCAAAATGGAGTGCTCCTAGAAGTGCCAGGTGACAGAAGAGGATGGAGAATCTGAGGTAGCTGCTCCTTATGGGGACTTAAACATGATGATGAAGAAAGGGCTGTGGGCTGCCTTCGCCATACCTTAGCAGGCTGCAGCAGCAACTGCAAACATCAGGAATGAAAAAAGTTTCCAGCTCTTCCACCTCAGGCAAGTATTGACAGCCCCCTACAAGCAGCCTCTTTTTTCTCTGTTTCTTGTGTTCAGATGGCTTGTTGTGTGACTCCACACTGGCTGCCTTGGGTGGAATAAAATGCCTCTCTTACCACTGTGGTGTGTTGTCCTCAGTAAGCAATACATCAAATTTTGTGTCTTCCAAGTGTTAGCATTCACTGTTAATGTTACTCACTTGAATGTTACTAGCAGGGCTTGGTAATGTGTGCCTTTGCCACATGTTTTCCAAATGTGTTTCTCAGCGTGTTTCAGGTGTTAGAGGCTCTGTCTATATTTTCCACTGTCAGGGAAGCTTCAGGCATTTATAGTGACCCAGCTGGACTGGGGAGGTGGCAGTAAGAAATGCTCCACCAAGCTCAGCATGGACACTAAATGGAACATGGTTTCTTTAACAGTGAAAGAAAATTTGCTCCACTTATGCCAGATGCTAAGCTACACAGCTGTCAGACCCATTCTGTCTCCTGTTGTGACTAAGAAAGGTTAAGTGCTCAGACAACTCAGCTGCACTAGAGCAAACTGCCTCCATATCCAAAAAATGGTCCTGAAAGCTTCCTGGCTACAGGCCACTGTGTTCCAAGACCTAGTGCAAAGGTTTTGACCTTAAAAATATTACTTACGGTACTCATTTTCATGCCACACATTACTGTCTATCAGGGAAATGCTGCATAACACGTTATCTCACAATAATGAGATGAAACTGGGACATATTGCCCAGGCTAACAAAATATTTGCCAAAGAAAACTGTACCAAAATGGAAAAAAATAGAAAAGAAGAGCTAATAAGTAGGAAGTTAGAATACAGGCTTAACAATAGGGTTTAATGAGAGGGATGTTGGAGGGAAGACAGTTGGACTAAGTTTTGTCTCTGATCAAGTTTCTCTATATTCTGAAGACAGTGAGCAGAGGGCCACCTTATCTAGAATCACATAACAGAGTAAAAACACCCCCAGAGTTGCCTTTTCCTAAATCTCTTATGAGGCTTTATCTGAATTCTTTTTGTTTGGCCTGCCAAACGATTCTTGGTGTGCCTTAAGGATTCAAAGCAAGACTTCTTCCCTACCATCTGTGGCCCTTCTCCAGCTATAGAGTGGAAACTTGTGCAGCTGTACGGAACTGCACCACGATGAGGCACTCTCAAGTGTTTTGAGAGCTTGAAGAATGCTAAAAGTGCTGATGCATACAATAAGGGGAGGTTGTCCGCACCTAGGAAGATGCACACAGTTGTGGCTTGCAAGAACAGATGCATGGTGTCATTGGAGTGAGTCTCTGTACAAGTCTGTGAAGCCTAAACAAAAGCTTTCTACTTTCTGCTTTCTCTCATCTCATTCTGCAAGGCATTATCAGTGATCTAAGTATGGCAGCAGCATCACCCATAGCATCAGCCAGTTCAACAAGTGGTTGCAAGAAGTCCATGGCAGTATGTCACTACCTCTGTAGCGTATCTCTGTAGGACCAGTATGGAAGAGCAACTTTTCTCATCATTTCAGCAAAGCAACTGTTCTATTTCCATCACAGAGCCCCCAGCAGTTATCCCATGGGGGACTGGTTTTGCATGTGTGACTTAGATTTCCATGAAGTGGCAAGTGACATTATTGGATGTACTTACCAGCAATTCAAGTGATAGGAAGAGGAACACGTCTTTGCAAAATTTAGCTGCCTAGAAGCATAAGGAATGAATGCTCACGCTGACGCCTTCCAGAAGCAGAACCATCTGCATGATTTCTTCTGTTGCCACTGATCAGTTATTCCCAGAGGGGAATGAGAGATTGAACAACTGGCTTCTTTCAGAAGAAACAGGCTTTTTTCTTCAGTCCTACTAGTAGACACCATCATTTTTTGCTTTTTTCCCAAAAGGAAACTTTTGCAAATTGGTGTCTGATTGCAGGCTCTGCCCACCGAAGTGGAATTCAAGCTTGCTTCTTTGAGCATCTTTTTCCCCTTTACCTTGTCCATTCTTGGAGCTGAACGCTGTTAGAGGATCATCTGACTCCAAATTGTAACTTCTTGTTGCCTCTTATGTTTTCCAGAGAGTACCAGCAAGATACCAGTATCAACAGAAGGGACAAAAACTTCTTCACGTAAGTTGGATTAACAGAGTCTTTCTATCTCTTTCTCTTTATTTCTTCTTAAAACTGCTTCTGCAGCTCTGAAACTGCTCCCTCTTAGCAGAGAACAATTTACCTGCATCCAGAGCCTCAGCACCGGCATATCACCTTGAATTGAGAATGCTAATTTGACCTGCAGCTGTCAGCCTGCAGCAGCCCAAGTGAAAAAGTTCTTATTTGAGTTGTTAGAAACTGTGTTTCAAAAAAGAACTTGTTGCTCCTGTTCATGTAAGTCCTACCAGCTGCACATGAATTTGCAGAATGTATAGACATATTGATGTTTCCTCCAGAAAGTCCGTTGCCTAGACTGCCCTGTTCCTCAGAGCTCTCCATACAAATTTTGACAGCTCTGTGGGATCTGTGAATGTAGAAAGGTAACTCACTGTCAGTAGCTTAACCACTTTTGAAGCTGCTTTGGCATACTAGGAGCCTTCTCCAGATGGTTTCCTTTCAGGCTGGTCGAATCTTGCTTTCAGCATCCTGCCTGCAGTTATGGATTGCACGACTCCAGAATTACTCCTGGAACTGACCCCAGTGAGAAGTCACTTTCATTGTTTTAACTATTAGAGCTACTTTATATATGGCCACAATACAAGCAGTTGTCTCTACTGCTGAGTTTGGCTGAGGGAGTTGGGGATAGGCATGTGTAAGCCGAGCATCCCAAGGATTTACAAGATGCACATATCCTGCTTGGCAAAGAGGCTGGGATCCTGCTAGCTTTGTTGAGAAAGCTATGTCTGGCAGAGACAGGTTTTAGTGTGAGATGACAGTGTTTGTAGGCTAGATCAAGGAAAACTGTGTGATTGCCAGATTTTGCATTTAGCATGCCTGCAGCCTTTCCTTTGATGCATCAGCGTGTGTGGCGACCTACTTCTGAAATGTTGGCACTGCTGCCTGGCAGAAAAGCCATTGGATGTGCCCATATTCTTTCATGTTCTCAGTGGGGCCTGTCACTGGAGCTTCACTGGATATGTATGAGACCACGTTGCTAATAGCAAGTGTCCTGTAACCATTGGAACCATTTTTGTTCAAAGGAGGTGACACACTGGTCACCGACTCCACTGGGCTCGCCTTGCCTTCTCCTCTGTGCAGCAAGAATGCAGTTCCTGTACTTTGCTCCCTTCTTTCCCATGAACTAAATTTCTTTTTCTTGAGTGGTCTCTT
>NW_010196767.1:47369-55040 GCF_000695765.1 Mesitornis unicolor
CATTCCTGATGAATCACTGCACAGGCAGATTTCATGCCAAGTGGCACATCATGCTGTCACCCTGAAGGAGGGCAGAAAGCAATATGTTCTGTGCCTTCTTGTTGAGATCTTTTCATGGAGCTCTGAGAAGTCTTTGCTATGTGATTGAAGCAGAGACCTGCTTAATCTCAGACCCAGCCAGGTGCTGTTTTTCCCACTGTTCTCACCCAGCCCTGGGCCCTGACCATGTCAGGGGTTTTGGGCACTGCTGATTTTCTCCAGGCCTCAGAAATGCAAATAGAATCACAAAATCGTTAAGGTTGGAAAGGACCTTTAAGATCATCATGTCCAACTCAACACCAGGATGTGCACTAAACTATTTCCTGAAATAAGTTATTAGCATGTTGCTTCTTTAGTTGGAGATAGGCTATTGTCAGATGCTGGTGTTCAAATCATCAGGAGCTAAGTCACTTGAAGTATTGCTACAGTTACTTTTTGATGATAGGAGGACTTACAGAGTAGTCTTAGATTTTAAGTGTGGTTTTACTCTGCCTAAATACTGTCTCTATTAGGCAACAGATTCATCTTTTCTGCCTGATATGGCATTGTTAAATATTTCATTACAGAGCATGCAGTGTGCCTGACCTGCTCCCTAGAATGCACAAGCTACTTGCTAGCCACCCTGACTTCCTTCATCCCTCTCCACAGTGGCATGTCACATTGCCACCTTAGGCGAAGTGCTCTTTGCAATATGTTTCTTCCAGCTGATTGTACTCCTCAAGCATACTCTTGAGTACATTTTTCATGCATGACACCATTTGTTTTGCTGTGCTTTAAGAAAGTGAAAGCCTATGCAGCCACCCAAATGCATGGCTCTGGTTTGCTACATGGTTCCGGTTTCTGCAGCTCTTGAGGTTCAGCCCTAGCTTCAGGCTAGGTTGTTTCTTCTATTAACTATTCTGAGTGCTTCCTTTGTGTGATTTGTGTTGAAGTCCATTCTCTTCAGCTGTCCTACAAGATTATTTGCCATCTCGAGAACGCTTCTTCTTTTTCCTTTCTTTATAACCACTTTTGGGCTGGTGCTATGTCCTGTTCTGGTCTGGAATTCATCCTGCTCTCTCTTCCAGCTACAGCTCTTTGCAGAGGTGGAACCTTGCTCTCTTTCAAGCCTCAGAGGTCCTTAGCCATAGCTGTGGTAAACCTGGAGGCCTGATTGTCCATTTGGAGTTACACAAGGACAAGATAAGAAGCTAGTGTTTCCTGGGTCAGCATGTGGAGCTTCAAGACCCCCTGCTTTCCATGCTCCTCTGATGCTGTCATAAACAGCTGAAAACTTTGCTCTCTCTTTGCCAGTTTTCCTGGCCTTCCCTCCCAGGACTATGGAGCATTTTTGCTGTAATTGATTATTTACAGTGTGCCTAGGACATGCTGTACCAGCTTTGAAGTTCTTTGCTTTTTTGAGCTATCTCATTTTTTTCTCTGCTTTGGCAGGTTTCTGATTACTGAGAAAAAAAAATGTAAGCTCTACTGGGGGAAGATGTTCAGGCTCCTCCAGTAAAACAATATAGCTATGGCTGTATTCTTACAACTTTGTTGTTACTTCTGTGTGTTGCAGAACCCACGCTTAGGATACAAGCTTCAACAGAAGGAACAAACACTTCCTCCTGTAAGTATATACGAGTTGTTAGTACTGGCAAAACCCTCAGGTGCATTTCTCACTCCCTAGCTCAGGAAAAAATGTGCTTCTGTCTCAACCTACAGTAAGGAGTCAGGAGTGACTGGGTAGGATTCCTGCACTACAGATGCAGGTAGTTATCTTTTAAATGCATTATGAATATAACAATCCGAGCCATGTCCTTCGCAGACTGAAGACTAAACACCTTCCTTCAGGAAGGTCAAAGCACACATTTGGGCAGGGTAGAGGAGGAGGAAAGTGCTCCAGTGCTTCCTACCTAGAATTCCCTGCCCTGCCCTCTTCAGGCAATGTGTGGCTTCAAGCTCTGTCTCCTCTGCCTCCACAACCCCTGGCCCTAGGGTAGCTGGAACATCCTCAGGTCCAGCCATCCCCAGCTGCAGTGCTGTGCCAGCTGGTACGTGTTGGAACCCCTCAGGCACTTTCTCCTGTGCCTCGCTGCCCTTGGGAAGGGGATGAAAAGGCGAGGACATCTTTTTGTGTGTCTTCCCTCAGCACAGGGATAGAGAACCAGAAGTGGTTCCCTTTCCTGGGGAACAGAGATTCTCTCTCTGGTCACCTCAGGAGCACACTGGAAGCTGCAGGAGTACCAGTGAGGAAAGTGACTTTTTGCATTCTCTGTAGTGATTCTTCTCAGGGAAGTATGCTTTACAGCCATAATCCTGTGTACTTTCACCCTTGAGAACCATCAGGTAGAGCCTTCCAGCTCTTCACTAGACCCAGATCCACCTCAACCTAGCCTGGCTTTGAGCAGTCTGGAAGGACACTTCAGACAAAGTCAGGAAGTTTGTGTGAGGTAGGCTGCTGACCTTCTTCTAAAGGAGTAAGTATTGCCAGCTGCCAGGAATGGGATGGCAGGTGAGATAGACCAGCACTCCCAATCACTCTAATAGTTTCAGTGTTGCTATAAAGTGTGGTGTGCGCTGAATAGCAAACTATACATTGTTGCCCTTAACTCACATTTAAGAGATACTGTAGCAGCACAAGGGGACTGGTCAAAGCCAAAGCTCTAGACAGTTTTCTGGACATTTTTCATAAATTATGTAAGATACAAATGACTTATTTTTGTAGATTTTTCTTCTCTACTATTAGATTGAGTAGTGTTTTAAGTGTGTGTTGAAGGAATTTTAGAAATCAGGTAGGTTATTTTAAAAGTCAGGAAAGCTTGCTGCCAGCAAGGTGAGAAGAGTTAATGTTTTTGGCCTTCTTTTTCCTCTGATGTGTAGCAGCAGGATAGGCAGGAATTCCTGGAGCAATTTAAAACAGTCATATCTTTCTAGTCTGTTCTCAGTTTCATTTATGTAAATTGAGAGTAGTACTATTCAACTCAGTAAAATAAGTAAGGGAGAAGAGAGAGTGGTGTTGGATATTGCTCCCTGTGCTGGGTAGGAAAGGTGCTACAAAGCAGAAGGGAGTCAATGTTTATTGCTAACAGATGTGAATGTCTACTCACACTACAGAGCAATGAGGGAATTGAGTCCACGTACTTATTCTAAAGTTGTTTAGGGCTTTTATTTTCTGAATTTCAGTGGGACATGTCCATTTCACACTTGTCACTGTCAATCTAGTAACAGCTACAGGAGATAAAATAAACTGTTTCCTTCCACTTCTCAGACAATAGCAGATGTTTCAGAGAGCATGCCAGCACTCTCACTGTTGGCCAGAGGCTGGGAAAAACCTGAGAACAGCAGAGTGATTCAGTAGGTTCTCTCCTTCGGGCTTTCACAAGTGAACAGGCATGTGTCACGCTTGCTTTTCTGGAGTTCTAGTGACAGACATATTCAGAGACCTAAAAGTTTAAAACATTCCCATCTCTGGAAGACACTCCACAATGGACATCCCAAAACTGAAGGTTCTTCTACCTTTTTATGTGCACATGTACCTATGCTTCCAAAAATCCAACCCATTTTGAGGGTGTGGGCCTCCATTGTTAAGTAAAGGAGGAGGGAAAGACTGTGAGATATTTCCAGTTTCACATAAAGGGCTCGTGACCAGGCTAGGAGGTCAGCAATCCAGGGAAGGAGGAGGAAATGCATACTTTTGTGTTCTGTTTCATAGTGTCAGATTTCGTGGCACTGATTTCTAGTGATGTCCCTGACAGGTAGAAATGCTCCCTATCTTTTCTTCCACCCCAACCCTAGGATTGTTCCATATGTATTTATGTTGTACTGTGTAATAGTGAAACCTAAGTTACAGCTTCCGTTTTTCTTGATAATGGATCTCTCTGCGATATGTTTTCTCTCTGCTGAATGAAGTGAACAAACTGTCAGCAACTGAAGCCCAGCCAATCAGAACAGTTGGGGGATGAAAGGCATTTTTCCTCCCCTTGTTTTCAGGACTGCAGTGCTCTGAAACAAGTGCCTTATGACCCTGTGACTTTCTTCTGCTCAGGAGCTGCAGTGGAAAAAGTAAATTTGAGACTTTACCTTAGTGCCTTGGTTTTATGGGTTCAGTCAACTATGTGTTCAAGACTAGAGAATGAAAATGTAGTGGTCTTTTTACTCTTCTGGGAGTTTTTAAAAGAATTTTGGCTTCTCAGTCTAACAGGCAAAAATAGCATACATATGGCACTCTTCCTTTTCTTTAGAACACTGGTCCCAAATTTTGCATTCTTGTTCATGAGTTACAACAGACTCGGAAAGAAATTAAAAAGCTACCAAGTTTCCTCAGTTAAAATCATCAGCACTGCACCTAGCCTCCTGGTGGAGGTACTCTGCAGAAACATTTGTATGGTGCAACTGGGGAGAAGTGGTGGGATATAGGCTGTTTATGCTGACCACAGTGCTTGTTGGTGTCAGAACCATCTGCAGCACAGTATGGTTGTACAGGCCAGCAGCAGTGTGGCACCTTAGCTTACCGTTCCTATGTACTTAAAGAGTCTGGAAACTTTTTCTCTGAGGGCTAAACTGAATCAAAAGCTGAGTATTTGTAGCAGCAGAAAATGAAGAAATCATTCAAAGCCAGAGCCTGTGAGAGTATTTTTCATACTCTTCGTCATAGACAGAAACATTTGCTTTGCTTTGCTGCACTTTGAAGCATTACCTTCCTGCCCTCGTATATGCTGCCCACTAAGGTCTGCTCCCTAAAATGTCTGTGGAAGCACTTTCTCCAGCAGAGAGCCAGGGCATGCTGTGTACTCAGTATGTTTCAGACCTGATTGTCTTACAGTGGGATTCTCAGTTCAAATCTGTTTGCTTGTGCAAGATGGTGAGCCAGCAACTGTGGCATTGGATGTGCTTGGAGCACATTCTGTAGCATGCATCCTCCTGTCCACTATCTAGCAGGTTGATATGATGCCCAGCTGGAGGCAGGAGTATGGATAAAGAGCAAGTAGGAGGCTGATCCCACCTTGCTTGTGGATTTTATTTTTTTTTTTTCAGAAGATTACAGTGCAATTTTGTTTAGCTTTGGCTGGAGGGAAAGACCCAGTGTTGGTTACCTGTCCCATAGATTACTTTAATCTCCTTTCCCCACAGTCTTTCATACTGGCCTCTAAAACTTGTGCAGACATTTAAAAAGGAAAGAATCATTGGAGAAGAAATGTGTCAATGCGGACTGCTCATCTCTTCTCTCTGGAATTATTAACTTGCAAGGTACAAGCCTGGCACAGCAAGACACCTTCCTAACACTTCTTCTTATGGGGCAATAACAGATTCCAACCTACACATTAAATGGATAGCAGATATAGCACATAGAAGGGAGGCATGCAAAGACTTTTTGCCTGTCACATTTTCTCAAGTACAATACTGTTCTGCTTTGATAGAAGTGTTCCATGCTGAGCAGTAAAACCTTCTATGACATGGTGTGAAGGGGCATTGGTTTACTAAGTATTTTTAACAGGAACATTTTTGCATATACAAGGCAAGCACCCTGGCCAGTAAATCATCTGTGTCTTAAATGTTAACAAGCAAGTTACGTTTCTGCTAGTTTCTGCTTCCTTCATCTCCTAAAGTGAACCCAGTCCTCCTCCCTTGTATTCATTTATGTGGTACTTGATGGGAGTCCACTTTCAAAAAAACATGAATTTTGTCTGTGAATCAAACAAACCTGAATCAGCATTTCTGAAATACAGAAAGCTTGGGCTCCCAATGATAGAGGTTTTATGTGGCTATTTCTTCTGCCTTTGGGGTACTCATCCAAACCTCTACAGACCTTCTGATTTTGTTGCTATTTCAAGCAGTTGTTTAAAGGGTCATCTCAATTTATAATATGTCCTTAGACCACTTAAGTCATCCTGCTATCTGATGTTTGGCATTTTGGTTAGAGTTCTTTATTTTTTTATTTTTCAATAGTACGCATACACAGATACCTACAGGAGTGTGCTTGTCTTTGATGTGTGGCCAAAACTTGTGGAATTAGGAAAAGGCAGATGAAGAGTGAAACATCAATCTGCAGTCTTTCTTACTTTCTGTGGTCCATGTGAATTTTAAGATACAGTTCTTTTAAGATACAGTGTAAATTGGGGATGAGATATCTTGCAGTGTAGCAGAATATAGTACCTATGGAGTTTCTGCATTAATTCAGTTTTCTCTGGTCTGTCTGGCTTCTTTTTGTTTTGATATTGATAGATGTGATTTCTAATATTCCCTCTACAGCTGAGAGACGAAGGTGACAGTACAATGGACAGTACTGCAGCACAGTGTAAGCATCAGAAAAAAATCAGGGGACACTGCCTAACTGTTGGACATGTGTTTAAATTCTTTCATCCCCAGAAGACTCCACTGTTTTGTCATAACATCGGAGTACACTGGTAGCAGCTTAGTGACTTCTAAAATGCAGCAATCTTTGGGTGAAAGCAGAATTGTTTTAGGAGAGTCTAGTAACAGGGCAGTCATTTGGGGCAGGTTGGGAAGAGGAGAATACTGTAACCAATTGAGAAATCTGAGGGGATTCAGACTGCAAAGGCAATTACTCAAGTTGCAGTTATGCTAGCACAGCAGGACTCCAAACCCCTGCTCTCATAATAAGTTTGCCTGACATCTTCAACTGTCAGCATTTAACTCATCCATTCCATGGACTGAAAGGCTGCTGCTCCAGGAAAGCCATGTACCTGGTGCCCTGGTAGGACAGTGGGTCAGAGGAGAACATGATACCACCTTATGCATTTTGCTCTATTATTTCAGTGGTGTTATTTTTCTGATTAATCATCTCCAGAGAAAACACTTCACTTTGTTCTTAGGACACAGTGAGTGAGCAAGAGCAGGGTCAGTTAACTAGTTCTTGTTTAATGTAAAATGAGCTTAAGTCTCCTGGTTAGACAAATCCTACTGACAGTGCAGAGACAAAAACACATGTTGAACCTCTGTTAAAACCTAGCACAGTGTGCAGTGTGTTCCAGTTTTTCCACAGTGGATACTAATCACAGTGGGTAATGCAGTGGTAATCTCAGTACCCTTATGATTTGTTCTGGCATGACGAATCCTGTTTCCTGTGTTTAAATTTCGCAAATAGGGCAAACTCATGTGAATAGATAACATTTCCCAGAGACACAGGTTTTAACCTTTTGCATGATTCTCAGTCTAAGGCAGGTGTGACATTAAATGTCTGCTTCCAAACCACTTAATCTTGGTTGTACTTTTGGTCCCGCAGCCTTGCTTTGAAGTAGAGCTTGGGATGGTACAGAGGACCTGAGCTGGGTTAGGCAGCTCCACTGGGAAGTTTGTACATGGCAAACTTCTGAGATAACACCACTAGTATAGAGTCAGTTCTCATCTGTGTTGTGGTTTCTTGTGTTTTGGGGTTTTGTTACCTTCGAGGAGGTCAGAGTGGTAAAAGGCAATGATCTGTATAAGCAGTATCAAAATTGGAAGAAGCTGACGTAACAGTCACAAAGGAATAAGTGCAACAGTGTATATAGCTTAAATACAGCTGCCAGAGTGGAAGGGTTTTAAGTCATTATCTTTAGCTATCTGTGTATTTGTGTATGTAAGAATAAATCTATAAGGCTAGCACCTGCCTCAGCATTTGGATATGATCACAGAATCACAGAATCACAGAAC
>NW_010196768.1:0-626 GCF_000695765.1 Mesitornis unicolor
ACTCAGGAGCTCTTCGCCTCGGTAACTCTCACTAATGTTCACTTCACTTTTCTTTTTGTCACCAAGACATAGTACTGCATTTTAAGAGGGAAATGTCATCTTACTGTACAGAATCCAGCAGGGTTGTACAACGCTGGTGTTGTATGCATAGATGAGAGTCAGCAAAAGGAGTGGAAGATGTGTGAGCTCTGAATTCATGCAGAGAATGGGGGTGCAATGAGGTAAAATCTGCAGCATTAACTCCAGATACCCCTTTAGGCACAGAAGGCAATGCACTCAAAGAGATGGAAGTGGAAACAGCACCAGGTTTCTAAAGCATCACTGAAAATTGTTTCATCTGCCTAATCCTTAAGATGGATCAGTTCATGAATGGCTGAATGCTTGGGTGAAGAGAATTGCATAAATACTTATCTATTTTTACTAGTGCTGAAACATCACAACTGAAGGGAAAAGGGAGTTAAAAAAATTTTGTTAAGCATATTTCCTTTCCTCATAAGCCTAAGGTCAAATCACTTTTAAAATACTGCTTGCTACCTTTGACCAAAGCTGGTCCCATCCCCGGTCCTGGTTCTGGTCAGAGCTCTGGCCTGGCTGGGGGCTCCGGCCACGGCCACGGCGCGGGGTCC
>NW_010196768.1:911-1204 GCF_000695765.1 Mesitornis unicolor
TCATTGATGACATGGCTGTTGTGGTGTTGGGACACTGGAACAGATATAATAGATCTGGATGGGGGACAAGCTAAGCGATTGGGAGCATTGGCAAAGAAGCAGGGCATTGATAGGTTTATTTGGAATGATATCTGCTTTCGAAGTCTGTGGGAGCGTCTCATAACAGCTCTGAAGTGAAGATATCCTCGTAAAGAGGATACAGAATGTAGTTTTACTAAATAGAACACTATAGAGCAAGGCGTCAGATATTTAAAAGAGCTGGCGCTCTGACAGGTAATCTATGATGAGCAAAC
>NW_010196769.1:0-23467 GCF_000695765.1 Mesitornis unicolor
ATATATTATATCTATATAAAGTCTGAAAATTATATATATATTTATATTTATGTATTTTATGCTTATCTTTGAAGCCATAGGACAGCAGTATTTGCCATTACGTCTAAAAAGGGTGAAGCGTGCATTCACCGTGGAGGTTCAGTTACTGAGGTCTGGGTCCTGAACCCAAGGCATGGCTGGGAGCACCCAGGCAGCCCTGCATAGCCCAGTGAAATGCCCAGCACTGCTCCCACATTGCAAATTAAGTCAATACTATTACCTTCATTACCTGCAGGATTGAAACCTCCATTTTGTACAGCAAGCTAGACTGAAAATAAAAAACTCTAGGCCATTAGACAGTCTTGTCATATCCAATTTGCACCTTATTTAAAGTGACTGCTCCTGAAACCAGTTTTTTACAGCTAATAACTGTAAACATAATAATGTAATGGTCTGCTGATTGCATTAAAATACACTAATGTTAATTGATATAAAAGTAAGGGTTTTAAAATTTCCAACATTCCACCGCATGATCGGAGTTAATTTTATGCAAGTGGAGAAAGAAACCCAAGTTAATAGGAGGATGAGGTGATTTATGGCCTGAGGTAATCTCTTGTGACTAGGCAATTAAGGAATATTTGTATGCTAATTATAAAACTAAGAATAGGCAGCGCATTTCCAGCATGTGAGGTAGCTCCTCAGCCCAGGTCTCTGATGCTGTGTGTGTTCAGCCAGCTGGGATCTTACTTGGGGATAAAATAAAGGGGTGAAAATACCTATTCTGCAATATCAGACTTTTAAAGTCACATGAAATGCTCTGACGTGGCTTCCTTGCATCCTGATCCTTGCTTGTGCTGGCAGCGTTCCTTTGCGTGGGACACATGAGGAGCTGGGGCTATCAGAGCATCAGCTATGACCGTCCCTTTGAGAGGTGCACAGGGCTCCGCAACAGATTTAACACCTTGGAGCCGAGGTGGATTTAAGAGTTTAATTTCTCCTTAAGACTATGAAACAGGCAGGGGTTTGGGACGCTGAACAACCACCGGATCAGGATCTAAATGGGCACGGAAACTCGGTGTCACCTTCCCCATCACCGGTGACACCGTTGAAAATAGGGAGCCATGATCAGTTTGCACTTAGATACTATCAAAAAAGAAGCTTTCTGAAGGTCTAATTGCCTCTGAAAGGTAATCCCAAAGCTGAGCTGCTGTCAGCTGCCTGCCTTTTGTCCAAACCACCAAAGGTCTGCGTGAAAAATAAGGCAAAGTTTTCCCATAAAAGCGCATCCTCCTCAGTACACAGGCCCTGTTGCATGTGCATTTAGCTGTTGGGTTTTGTCTTTTCCTTTTGAGAAAAGGAATGATTAAAGAGAATCAGAATTAAAAAATTCAGGAATGTTTAAAAATTAATCCCAGCCAGCTGAGCCAAGTTTTCTGCTCCAGGTTTTTTTCCTCCCTGGATGTTCTATATTCAGAGGCTGGCAAATTCTTTCCTAGATTGTTATGAAGCCACTTTGCTGCAGGAAAGTGCTTTTAATACATCTATAATAATCAGAAGGGAAGAAAAAAGGCTTTGTCTCCAAGTTTTAAATGTGCTTGTGTCTGCACTGAAATGTCAGATGTAATGTGTTTGCGTCTCCTAAGTAGTATCAATTATGGCCGTTTACCTTTCACTTAGCAAAAATACCAATATTTATTCTGCTGTCTGGTATTTGCTTATTTCAGCTACAGGCTGAAATCCAGCCCTGTCTAAAAACACAGGTAGAGCATCAAGGTAGAGCTTCTCCATAGCCGAGCTGGCACTTGGCAGTTTGGTGATCGACTTTCTTGGTGGAGAAAGGAGCGCTCCTGGGAAAACCTACAGACTCTATGGGAAGGACAAGCAGGCTGCCTGGCTTGTGGCATCGCATAGGGGAATATACTAAATACAGCAAAAGCTATCTGTCCCAAAACTGGCAGTGGCAGCCAGCTGGATTCCCCAAGGTAGACACCAGTTAGCTGACTGATATTCTGGATTAAAATAGCCAGGATGAAAATGGTGTTAAAAAACACCTTTTCTTGCCTCTGTAATAGAGCATAATGGTGTTATTTTGAAGCCAGCCATAAATCCAGCCTGAACCGCAGCAATATTGATGCCACAGGAGAGGCAGTGAGAGGAGGCACCCCACAGGAGGAGATGCCCCAATCCGCTGGGAAGACCTCCATGGCCCCATCTCACCAACTTCCAGCCAGGTCGCCCCCTCCTCAGCAGGGCTCCGTGCTCCGACAGCAGCGATGCCCTGGTGTGGCCAGGTCAGCCCCACCACAGCCCTTTGGGCTCACCTGCAGCTTCACCTTCTCGGCCAGGGCCATGCTGGTATTCCCTTGGTGCCGTGGTGGGGTGGCTCTGTGCCCACCCGGGGGTGTCTGTGCTTAGGGAGCCCTTTTAGCTAAGAAAACCCTACCCTGAACACGTTCTTGTAATCAGCCCAATGAAAACTCTTTGCTTGCTCAGAGGGGTGTTCAAATCTCTTCCAAGGGACAATCTGGGACATGGCAGCCCTCACCTGGGGTCCTGGGAGGTTCTTGTTCCCCCATTGCGAATCCTCCCACAGATTTGGTCAAGGTGCAGTATTTATCTTTGTGGGCAAAGTCTCCCCCCAGGCATGCAGGGAAATGAGCCTGCGGCTTTGCCCAGTGCCCTGTGCTGCCCAGGAGGCACCCACAGCACAGCCCACAAGGAAAGAGCCACGGGGCAACTTGCTCTCCCTTACCACACATCCCAGGGCGTGTGGTTTTTAGGTGGGTAGTAAATGCAAACCAAAAGGCGGTTTAGAGCATGGTATGCATCCTGGTAGATATGTTTCTCCAAGTTTGTTGCTGTTGTTCAGTTTAACTGTCCCCTATGGGATGCATAAGGACAAACAACGCTGTTAATCGCAGCACAGCGAATGGGAAGCATTTGCATCACCAGGGACAGAAATCTCAATGCTACTTTCAAAAGTTACACCAAAAAAAACCCCAAACCACCTTCTTACAAATATCTTCAGCCAGGCGAATATTCAGAGTCAGCTTTTCTTTGGTCCTTTTGGCTTTATGGGGCGTTTGGATAGTAAAGCAAACAGAGCGTTAGGGAGGAATCCTCTGCAGAGGAGAGAATTGCTTCCCCACCATTAGGTGCTACTTAATTCCCTGCCTTACGAAGGCTCGATTTTATGAGGATTGCAATAACAGGCTGTAAACTTGTTTTCTTAGTTCCTGATGTATTAATAAGATCGTTTATATTAACTGTTAATTCAGCAAATGGCTAATTGGAATAGCTGTGTTTTAATACCTTAAATCATACCTTTGATTTTTGAATGCTTTCTTCCATAAATGCAAATTCTTTTTATTCCAAATCTATATGATATACTTCAAGATCTAGCAAAGAAGAATCCATACGAGGGGGACATTAAGTACTGCTAAACATATTACAGTGTCTAGTCACAATAAGAAATGTTGTGTGAAAGAGAAAACAAGCTCGTAAAAGCATTGTAGTGTAGATAATAATTTGAAGGTGTCTGGGAAACAGAAATTCAGGCTTTTCTTCTTGTGCCTAGGAGTGGGGAGAAACGTGCCCACTGTATAATATAACGGAAATGTGAAATGCAGTTAATTTTAAAAAGACATTTATTTTCACAAACTAACAGTATCATGTGCATGTTTACATGCATGCTGAAAGAAATCCCAGCTGTATCCTACCTTTACCTCTCTACTGCTACAGGCTTTCTTCTGAATAATTCAAGTTTGCTTTTCATTAGTGTCCACTCCAGTGACACTTGTGGCATTTAATATATTGCAAACTATTACTTTTTTGAGCCGAGTGCCTTGAGAAATAATACGCAGAGCCTCGCCGCCCTGGCATGCTGTGATGGTTTAGCTGTGCTGCTCTCCCCAGAGCTTTTTGCAATATAAATCCTGTCCGAGAAATCCTGACCTCACTGAAGCCAACAGCAAAAATTCCCACTGGCTTCAGCGGAGCGGGGATTTCAGCCTGCAAAAGTTTTTGCAAAAAAAATTTCCCTGGTGCAAGGAAAAGCCCCAGCTGGAAGTTTAAACGCCGGTGTTAAAGCATTAATGCCGGCGTTAGAGCATTGCTATTGCTACCGTTGAACCCAGAGCAGAGGGCGAACCTCGGCAACTTCCCATGACGGCTATGACGGGGACCGCCACTCACCTTTTTGTCCTTTCCTCCAGTGCTCGGTGTCCTGCGGCCGAGGCGTCCAGCGCCGCGCCGTGCACTGCCACGGCGGCGCCCCGAAGGCGGCCGAGGAGGAAGAGTGTGACCCGGCCGGCCGGCCCCCTCCGCAGCGGAACTGCCACCTCCCCGAGTGCCCCACGCACCGCTGGGCAGCCGGCGAATGGCAAGCGGTAAGCGGGGACCCCCCCTCCGCCCTCCCCCGGGGTCACGTCACTTGTGCTCTCAAGCGTGTGCAGTGCGGGATGATGCTGGAGACCGAGGACGGAGATCGCTGCCGGGGGGTTGGGGTTTCCACCGAGAGGGTTTTTGGGGTCCCAACATGGGCTTACCAAAAAAAAACAGCAGTGGAAACGCTCGTGCGTACCGGCTGGAAGGGGGAGCTGAGAAATCCCTTCGTAAGGTTAATTTATTGCTTTGTGCTCCCCTGGGTTTGACTGGGACTTATGCAAATACTGAGCAGGTTTTGGGTAGGGCGTATCTGGGGGCTGTTCCCGGAGGCTGAGCTCTGCTGGGCTGCGACAGTGGTGCGCCCCATGCCTGTGGGTTTGAAGGAACTTGGAAATATTGGTAATTCCCTCTTTCCTGCCCCGTTACCCCGGCTCCTTCTGACAGCTCTCTCCTTTCACTGAGCTCCATGACCATGCTTTCTGCCAAGCCATGAGCAGCACCAAGATGAGATCTCCCATGGCAGACAGTGCTTTTCTGAGTGGTCAGGATCGGTCCCCAGCAAAAATCACCCCCTTTGGCTGGAGCAGGGAATAAAGCCACTGTTCCCATGGCTCAAGGAGTGACTCTGACTCACCTCAGTGCGGGCGATGGGTGGGTGGCAGGAGAACAAGGGGTCTCTGGTCAGGAGGAGCTGTGCTGTGACAGGCTTTGAGCACATAACAGGGTTTGGCAGAGAGAGTTCAGACTGGGCACCAAAATTATTATTTTCATTCTGGTTTTGTTCTGTTTTCAGCCATCTCTGGGTAAAAGAGGCCTCCCCAGTTCTCCTCCATCCCTGCCCCACTGTCCCAGGCTCTTCCCTGCGGTGCAGGGACTGCCAGCCTTGGAAATGGGAAGGGTGATGGAGCTGCCAGCACAGGGGAGCTGACTCTGGCAGGAGAAATATTAATCAAACAGGGAGCCGCCTTGCCTTGGCACTCAGGCTGTCTTTATATTGCTCCTGCATGGCCCAGGGAGGTCAGGAAGGGGAACAGAATTGGTCAAGGTCCCTTCCCCTGCCAAGGCAGTGTGAAGTGGCCATGGTATAAATGCAAAAAATGGTATAAATGGTCCGTAACAAATGATGGAGAGGCACCACTGGCTTCCTTGATGTTCACAGACACTTCCAGAGCCTCCATTTATTGTAACACTAAAAAAAAAAAAAATAATAAGGGAGAAAAAGAGGAGGATAAGAAAAGCAAATTTCCCGATGAGAGAAGAAGCGCTTTACGTGTGCAGAAGCTGCACAACTCTTCTACTGCAGCAAGAAAAAATACATATTTAAGGCAGCATCTTCTTTCCTCTCGCCTTTCCTTCCTCACAAACTCGTCCTTGACTCGTTGCTGCGTGGAGCACCCCAGACTGCAGGCAGCCACATGAGTGACATTATCTAGTACCCCCCTACCTTGGCCTGATGGGGATGGTGCACACACGTTTAGCTTCATTTCCTCGGTCTCAACAGCACTGGGAAGCTGGTTTGTAATGGGATGTAGCATGGCTATGGCTACAAGAGGCCAAAGGAGCCTGTGCCCCATCCCCATCTGCTGGGGAGCCGGGATGCATATGGATTGGCAAAGCTGAGCTGATCATGCAGTGGTACCCGATGGAAACATCCCAGCCTGGAAAGTGTCAAAACGGCTCAGTGAGCTCCTGCAATGAACTTTTGCTTTTACACACAGCCCGTTAAATTTCTTCAGTTAATAAATTTAAAGGCAATAAATTAGGTCACCAAAGAGCACGCAGTTACAGTCCTGACCCAATGGTGTAATTAGCCCTGAAAAGCCATGGCTCCTACCCCATCATTTCACCCTCTTGCCTTTATTTTTGCAACTTTTCAAACCAGTGTTGAGAGGCCCCTGCCTGCCCCCACCCTGCCAAGCCCTTGGTGGGAGAGGGATGATGAAGTTTTTCTCAGTTTTCCAGGGCTCCCCATTGCACTGGGTACATTTTTGACATGTTGTGGAGACATTTTTATTCCCTAGGGGAGCTTTGTTAGGAAGGTGGGCTGAAAGTTTTGTCACCCATAAATAACCAATCACAGAAACCTGTAGGAGATGCCTAATGTGTGGTCACCCATTTGCCTGACTCCAAGCAGTTCTTCTTTGGAGCACCTCTTATTTTGTTCTGATGTACCCAGTGAAAAAAAGTAATAGCACCTTCTCCTCAGCCATAAGTACTGACCATGTGTTATTTGTAGTGAGGAGGCACAGAGTGCATTAGTATTCTCTGAGCAGGCAATGGTCCCTAATTGACATGAGAGGCAGGATGTAAAATCACATCGCAGTGCTGTCTTGTTCTTCATTTTTTATCTTTACAGGGAATCTGTTGAGCGAGTTTTTTTTTAATTGTTCCTTTTTATTGTTGTTGTTTAGAAAAAAGCGGGTCTTACAAATGAAGAGGAATAGGGAACTTATTGGAAACCGTTTATTGCACTGTTGGTGTATTGCCATTAATTAGCTGTTCCCAGTGCCCACTCCAGGGAGAAGAAAGTCAATAAAAAGGGCCTTGCTAATGTCAAAGTAAAACTCAGACCAGAGTTGCAAAGAAAAAGGGAAAATTGGAAGAAAGAAGGGTTTGGGGGTTGTTTTTAATATGAACCTCTGTGGAAGGACAATGCACGGCGCTGGAAATTGCAATGCAGTTTTTGAACCTTTGACATTTGCCATTTGGGGGAGAATCGTGCCGCTGTTGCCTGATTTGGGTTGCAGAGTTACCCAAGGTGTTTGAACTGCTCATGGTGTGGGGTTTCGTTTCATCTCTGTGTCAGATTTTGAATTTAAAAACAAAAAGAAAACAATGGATACTTTGGGAAAGCAATGCCTTTAGGGTTTTTTAAATTATTATTATTATTACTCTTCTCAAACGATTGCAGAAGTGTTTGAAATGGTCCTTAAATTGAACTGCCGGGAAAATAGTTCAGAGTTTGGGAAATGAGGCAAAAGAGACAAATATTGCCAAATGCCGCCCTGTTTTTCAGCTCTTGCTATCAATAGCTGTTATACCCTGGCCCCACTGTTTTCTGTGAGATTTAGATCAGCCATGAACCTGAGATTTCATACAAAATCTATCACCATATTAAAAGGAAAAATAGCCTTGTCATGCTAGCTGAAGTGTCCATTTTCTACATGAATAATGTTTTATGATTTTGGCATGGATGATTGGAACCTCTGCACTATTTCTCTTTATGATGGTCTCACTAAGCTGTATTTAATATCTCAGTGAGATTATTTAAATTGCCATTTACCTCTGAAAATACAAATAATCAAACTTTAATTTACTAATGACGACAGAGCTGGCTCAGATTTATTTGGCTGTATAACTGTTATTTGCAGAGAAACCCAATGCTGGCTGGTGGGTGCTTGAGAGTGTCAATCTCTCATCAGCAAGTAATGATTGTAAATGAGGATGGGCTTTTGATTTCATAGCTCTTCACAGCCAACGTCAGAAGACGCATTGATGGCATAGAGATTGTTCAACTTCCTAAAATTAAGTATGAGCCAATCTACTTTGCAAATTCTCTTAAACAGAGATTAAGAGGAGGTGATGAAATCGGCCTTGTTTTTCCCATCTCTTTCCATTTGCCTTCTTTGAGGGCTGAAAGAATTCACCCTGCGCTGGTGACCGCATGCTGGGCTGGCGTGAGCCAAAGCAGAGATAAGGGCAGCTCTGAGCACCCCTTAGCGCAAATCCCACTGCACTGGAGAAACCCTTGCTGGGAGGGAGCAGGAAGATCAGGGTTTGTGCTGTCCTCTAAGTTGCCAATCAGGGAGGCTATGTGATGATGGAGCACTTGTGATGCCTCCTTCATATGCAATAACCCCTTCTAGAATTCACTGATATAATAGGGAGATATCAGAGGAGGGCTAATACATCACAGTTTCTTTGCTCTCTGTGGAAACACTCCAATAAATTCCTCCAGCCCCCATGGGATCACCGTGTTTCAGCACAGACCTAGAAGGGGCTCCCACTGCAAGGACTGAAAGCAAGGGAGTAAATAAGGTTGAAAGTGCACGAAGCCCTTGAAGTCTTTTGGCAGACTGTGGATTTTGCGATGTTGACTGTTGCCTAAGAGCTCCTAAGTTATTCCTTCACAATAAATGCTGCTTGTGGGGCTCCTTCCCCATCCTCCTCCACTTTGCATGGTTACTAAATATTTACGACCAACGTGATGTTGCATTGGCTGCAGCTCTCCTGGTTTGCTGCTCCTGCCACGGATTGATCTGATTTTTCAAAGTTCTCACGTCATTTGCAGTCTTGGTTCTGACAGCTCATTACAGAAACAGGGCCTGACAGTTTTGCAATTAGGTGAACCCGCTAAGATCTTGCTAATTGTGGGCCAGCCAGGGGAGCAGGAGCTGCTTCAGGGAGGCTGGAAACAAAGTTTGAAGGGTGAGACTCTAACTAGATTAAACTGGCATGGTCCTCCAAGCCTAGGTGACTTCAAACACTGTTTCTGTATAGAAAGGGATGGTCTGATTGAATGTTTTATCCTTTTCCTTAGGGGAAGACATTTCCTGCACATTATATAAAATGATTATTTTCATGCATTTTTGCTCCTCGTTAATCCAGTTAGTTGAAAGTGTTAGAAGTCCATTAGACGTGATAACTTTAAAAAAACCCCAGGGTTTAAGCCAGACGTCTGCTCATATGCTGATTTATTTTCTTTTATGCGTGTGTTTTGTAAGATGTGCTCCGGGCACAGCCCCACTCCCAAGACCCCCACAGCTGGTCTGCTCTTTCCAAGAGGAGCAGAGAAAGAACCGAGTCCTTAAAGTCTCCAGAAGCCCCTGGGAGCCGTTGTGCTCGGCTGGCATGGATTGCTCCTAATATTGGGCAGGACAGTGTTTAAAAGAGAACAAACCCATTGGGCCCCCTTCGCTGCAGGAGCTGCAGAGACGTGCCCCCACACTGTGCCAGGGCAGGGACCAGGGAATGGGCTCCCCCCATGCCAGACCCGGCCATGGGTGCGATGGAGCGTGTTTTGGCAGGGGGATGCCAGGATGGTTGTTCTCCAAGCAGCTGTATTTACTAGGGGCTGAAATGATGGGGGTTGGCACCTTTCTTTCCCACTTGCCCCATCTCCTGACCCAGCATGCCCACCCTTGCATCTCTTGGTCCTGTCACAGCTGGACCCCGCATCCCCTCTATCCCAATACCTGCTGCCTCGGTTTCTCCCCTCTCCCTATGCCTGCGATTTGGCTCGGTACATCCAGCAGGCAGGATGCCTGGCACAGCGGGGCCCTGGTCTCAAATTTGTCCCCAACTGATACCAATGATGCCAACCCGGGGCACAGAGCTCACTGGGGCTGCTGGGAGGAGGGCTCGCTCCGGATGCAGATTGATTTGCTGGAGTCCCTTGTGGGTTGCGTGAGCCGTTGCTTCTTGCAAAACAGTGCATGAAGACGTGTGGGGAGGCGTCCCGGTACCGCAAGGTGCTCTGCGTGGATGAGAACAAGCGGGTGCAGGACAGCGGCTACTGCGACGCCAGCAAACGCCCCCCCGAAATCGAGAGCTGCGGGCTGCCACCCTGCGAGTACATCTGGATCACCGGGGAGTGGTCAGAGGTGAGTCCCCATCCCCACCCCACACAGGGACCGCACTGCTCAGGTTTGGGCTGTGCTCTCCTCCTCTTGCCACTGGCCTCTCTGAGATATTGCAACCCAAATCAACAGTGGCAGGGCAGTGCTGCGTGGCTTAATTATTATTTTTCGGTTTGTTTCTCTGTGCAATTTCTCTGCTGGAGAGAAATGAGCAGGGCTGCAGGAGAAGACCAGGATATTAAAGAGTGAACGTGGGCATGCTCAGAATCCAAGCTGATATCTAGAGGCAATTTTCTTCCAAAGCACATCACACCCAGCAGACACCCTCTTTGGTTTTGTGCCATTTTACCTAATTTATTTATTTGGTTTTATTGCTATCCCTTCCTGGGGAGCTCTGGGTCCCCGTGAGCTGTGCAGAGTCCAGATGAGCATCCTGGGGACAAGGCGAGGCTGGGTGTGACCATAGGGACACGTCCTTCCTCAGTGCCAGGAGCTGGGACCTGGCGTGAGCGAAGGCAGCAGCTTCACCCTTGCGTCTGGGAGAGGGCTCGGCAAGGAAAATAAATGAGCTTTCCTTGCAGCAGGCGCTGCGAGGTGGGAGGACCAGGGCTAATCTCAGCCTGCTTCCTTCTGCAGCGAGTGAAGGATTACTTTCCACTTGGAGGAGCAGCAGAGGGAAATGACAAGGCAGCTGCTGACACAGCACTGATTAAAAAGAAAGAACAAGAAAAGGGAAAAAGGCAAACATGCTGGGACTGAGGAGGAGGAGATACAAGCCACCCGAGATAGTGCAGGAGAGAGAAGCGTGGAGAGATGAGGCTTTCTCTGAGCAGCCTGGTTTCCTGGGTCGTTTCCTAAGAGAAATATTAGGGTGCCGTTTCCTAAGAGAAATATTAGGGTGCCGTTTCCTAAGAGAAATATTAAGGTGCCTGTGAAGCTGGAGCCCTGACTGCCCCTTGCCCAGACACCCTTACCCACTCCCAACTGCCTGTGGCCCCCCAGGAGCACTCAGACCCATGAAGATTAGGAGGTGCTCATGGAGCTGGAACTCAACTCATCCCAGCTCCCACTCAGTGAATCTTGACACTTTTTTTTCTCTGTGCATCCCATGGTAAAAAAAAAAAGGGACGGGGCAGAGGGGAAGGAAAAAAACCCTCAAATAATAGAGACATTTCTGAGTTCCCAAGCATCTTCTGCTCCTTTCTTTACCTTTTGGGAGAGATAGCTTGTTTCCAGAAGCTGGGGGGGTCCTGGAGCAGATGTAGGGGCAGCACAGAGAGGAATTGGGTGCCAAAGGCAAGGGTCAGGCACCAGCCCACTTGTAGCCCCTCACAATACTCACAGCTGGGTTAAATAGTGACTGGTGATCCCTCGAGCAGCTTGCCATGCTCGAAACTGGCAAACCTGCTTTTCCTCTCCATGCACAGCAGTGGTGACAGCTCCTTCCTCTGCCCGCAGTGCTCTGTGACCTGCGGGAAGGGATACAGGCAGCGCCTGGTGTCCTGCAGTGAGATTTACACCGGGAAGGACCACTACGAGTACGGGTACCAGAACACGGTCAACTGTCCCGGCACGCAGCCGCCCAACATCCAGACCTGCTACCTCGGGGAGTGCCCCGTCTCAGCGTCCTGGCGCGTTGGCAACTGGGGAAGTGTAAGTTTGGCAAACTTCTTATTTTAACTGAAAAAATTGGTAGGAACTTTATTTTTTATACTTTTCTACACAGAGGACATGGTGCCAAGGTTTGGCAGGGGAATGTTTAAATTAATAAAGAAATTCATTAATTTAAATTAATAAATTGCATAAATTAATGCAATGAATACCCTCCTGCAGCAGCAGCATGGGTCTGTGTAGGGCTCTGTGCTCCAGACTGAGCCCCATCATCTGGGGGAGTCCCAGCAGCCACGAGTGGAGTCGCAATCTCTGTGACAATTCGGTTGCAGCCAAAATTTGTGGCAGTGCTGAGGGTCACGCTGAGTGCTTAGTCAGGAAGTGAGGTCATTGCCAGAAAAGCAGGGTTTGTGCTGGAGTAGAGATGGATTAGCTGGCAGCTGGGGTTGATTCCGCTTGCCCATGTGTATGAGCAAGACTTGGGAACGACCAGTGGCCCAAAACACTGGTGATTTGAGCCTTAAAAGGATTTATTTCCCCTCCTGCTTCTTACAAATGCTAGGACAGGGCAGGGGAAAGAACTTTGCCTTTCTGCTAAGGTTATTTGTGTCAAGCCAGTTCTGGGCCTGAACTACAAGACCATATTTTAGTTAAGGGGATAGCATTTCACTTCTCTGGGCTTCTGACATTCTTTGAAATGTGCTGTTCTTCACATAAATTTGATTTATCAACCCAGCTCAAGCATTTGTAGGAATTTGTCAAACCTTTACAAGCCAACAAGGGTCACGTCAAGCAAAATGTGGCGGAAGCTGTCACAGTAAATGGCAGAGCTGTTTGAAACCTAAGTTCCTCCTGCCCCCCAGGAAGCCTCAGATCCTCCCTGCAAGTCAGGACAGAGGAGTTACAGCAAAGAGCTCAGCCTCAATTAATTGGTATATTCCCCCAGAACTGCAGTGCAAAACGTCCAAGTCATTAATACAGCTTCATTGCGAAGAGTATCGCTTTCAGAGAGCAAGACCTTTCTCCTCGCTTTGGGCTTCTGAGCATCCCAGTGACTACCAAGTGCTGTGACCCTTCTCATCTCTGATTTTCAGAGGGATTTAATGTAAAATACCATCATTTTTGATGGACAAAGGGAGTCCTGCTCAGCTCTTTAGTTAAGTTTTACGGATTTGGACCTGATAGAGAGTAAACAAAAAGTTGTGAATACCATGAGCCACTGGAGACCATCTCCTTCATGGTGTGCTCCTTTAGACTAATAATTTCTAAATAGATGAGAAGCATTATTTTCTTGGCAGAAATTTTTTTTGGGTGCAATTTGGACAGGAAACAACAACCCATGTCATGTTTGTTCAGAGGCCCCTGTCAGTGACTCAAGTAATGTCTCCCACCCACCAAGAGAGGATTCCCACCCTTCAGGCCTTCTGGTGAACATTTCTCTTGTACGACCTCCCTAATGTGAAAAATCAACAATTTCCCTTGAGCACATGGTTCACCCTAACCAATACTGCCTCATCCAGTAAAGTCTGCAAATGCTAAGCAAAGTATGGCAGTCTTCTTGAAATAATTAATGACGATGATAATAATGAAGGGATTCATAATCAAAGGGACTACTCATTTCATTAAAATTAAGCCTGTGGTTGAACACCTTGCAGGACTGGGGCCTTTGCTGCTGTCTCTTGATACAAGGGGTCCTCTGGAGCCCAGAAACCCTTGAGATGAATTACAAACCTCTGTCTTCTCTCTCACAGTGCTCTGTCACCTGTGGGGTTGGAGTCATGCACCGCTCGGTGCAGTGTTTGACCAACGATGACCAGGTCAGCAGCTTGTGCCACACAGATCTGAAACCCGAGGAGAGGAGGACGTGTCACAACGTCCATGACTGTAAGTCTGCAGATTTGCACCTTCCTTTGCCCTTCCTGCAGCTTCAGCATCTGTTCCCATCAAACTCCTGTAGATGTGCAGTATTTCCAAGCATTGGGAGCCATCCAGCAGAGCACTAAGGCACTTCAGGGAGACCTCTTAAAAATAAACAAGGTGTTCGGATGCTTTAGATGCTTCACAGTGTTACCAAAGGAATCCTGATGTACAGCTGCTCGGTGACTACAAGTGTTTCTGCTTTGTTTTAGGTGAATTACCAAGGAGTTGCAAAGACGTTAAAAATCTCAAAGGTGTCACTGAGGATGGCGAGTATTTCCTTGAAGTCAAAGGAAAGACATTAAAGGTGCATTTCAGCAGCAGATTGGTAGTTGATGCATTTCCCAAAGGTGCAAGAGGACCTTGCGTGTGCTCTTTGCTTCCACTCTTGCATTTTATACCCTTGGTTTTCTTGGCCATCCGTTTGTACCTGATACCTGACAAAATTCTGGCTTTTCTCTCCCAGGTGTATTGCTCTGGGATGCAGACTGACAGCCCAAAGGAGTACATGACCCTTGTAAATGGAGATGCAGAGAATTTTTCAGAAGTCTATGGATACAGGTAAGAAATCCCTTCATCCTGAGCCTTGCAATATTTTTGTTTTCCATGGCAATATTTTCCGGTCATGAGTAGAAAGGGTTTTCTTTTGATTTAGATTGCATAACCCGACTGAGTGTCCATATAACGGGAGCAGACGAGAAGACTGCCAGTGTAGGAAAGATTACACAGCAGCTGGGTTTTCCACCTTCAGCAAAGTAAGGCTGGACCTGAACACTATGCAAATAATAAGTGAGTAAAAACAGGGCCTTGCCATTAAAAAAATGTTTATTTTACACAAATATAGCTGTAACTACAAGCAAGCAGTAGTACTTTAGTGAGCAATATTCCTGAGCTCTCCTGTTGAAAGCTGCTTTTAAATTTGGTCAGCTGTTTGCTACTTTACACTTAGAGACTGCAACTTGAGTACATCAGAGATGCTCATACTATTTCTCTGTAAGATGGGAAAATATTAAGACAGTTGCTGGTGCTATGCAGAATGAATATTGGCGTGCTCCCAGCAGGCCCAGGGTATCTTCTGAATGATTTTATTTCGTTTAGTCTCCTCTTGTCAGACCTGGCTCAGGCAGAAAGTTTAACCAGGGAGGAGCTGGGCCCCATTTTGCACACAGACGTGTCAGGGCATCCCCGTATAGGGGATTTGACTGGGGTCAGGGATGCTGCTGGGGTGGAGGGGCTCTGGGCAGAGCCAGACCACGGGGAAATTACTGGTGTTGAGGGTGATGGGGCTGGGGCCGTGGATTTGCAGGGGAGGAGGGGACTGTAGCCATGCAGTATAAGTGACACCCTGTCTCTCTTGTCATCCGTGGGAGCTGGGAGCCATCCTGCCACCAAGAGCCCACAGCAGCCCGTTGGGCTATGGTTTCAGTCCTCTTGACTCCAGGGATGCTATCAGATTCCCACAAATGTTTTAAAAATAGAGCATATTGTTGGGAGTTCATTCAGTAAACAGCGGAGATTTTTTTAGCAAATCAAAATCCTTCCTTGTAAAATGACTCTTTATCTGATAAGGGTTTTTATCACTTAATTTTCAAGCCGTGAGACCTCCCAGTCTATCAATCCGTAAAAAGCTACTAATGGTCTGTAAAAGCTCCTAGGTAAAGATCTCAGAGGAGCCACCCTCGGGGAATTTGATACCTGCTCCCTTTGAATTTCAAAAGGAGCTGGGCACCTATCCCTGTCAGGCAGGAGCTATCTCACATCCCCATCTAAATGAGTCTCGGTTACTTCAGATCCCTCCAGAGCAAAATACCCCAATTCCCTTTGAAACCCCGACCCCTGGGCTGGGGCAGCCGGCAGAGCACAGAGATGGTTGTTTGCCTTTCTTTAAAGGGGAGATTTAGGAGGTCCCATGGCCTTCGTGGAAGTGGGGAGTTTTCTGATAGAGAAATAAAACCGAAGTCCTGGGTTCGAGCTCTGTTGTTATTTATACCTAGGTCCTAAATCACCAATATACTTAAACCGACCTGTAAATGTTGAGTGTGTGAGTGTCCTGTTAAATTCAGTGTTCACATGCTGGGAGTCACATGTGGGATGAATTGGAGATTTAGTATTAAAAATCCAGCAGATGAGGTCTTGACTCTCAAGATTAATGTATGAAACTAGCTTTAGTGACTTTAAACATCAGCGAAAAGCATGTTTACATCTATTTTGTCTCTCTCCCTGCATCCTTCTTTCCATCTTATCCACCAACTCTTCTCCACAGCGACCGATTTACAGTTTGCACGGACACATGATGGACGACCTGTTCCTTACGCCACTGCTGGGGACTGCTACAGTGCAGCCAAATGCCCGCAGGTATTTGACAATAGCATTTCAGAGGAATTGGTGCCATTTGTAATGTTCAAGCCCTCTATTAATTACTGCTGATCACATCAGCCCCACACCAGTATCACATTCTCAGATCAGCCATTGGAAACAGTTCCCTTTGTCCATGCAGAAAGCACTCTCCATTTTCCATATGGGAAATGCCACGTTATTATCAGACCGGTGTTGGGACTGACTAAGGGACAGTCCCCAGGGCCTCAGACAGTTGATAGTAAAGGAGAAAAGGAAGAAATAAGCTGTGGGAGAAGGGCTGGACTTTGCATGCATAGTTGAAGGTAGGGGGAACTGTGACAGGGCTTTATGTGAATGCTGGGCAGGGAGAGCAGTAGTGAATCGGGCCATTGGGATGCCATGGAACCCTTCCTCTGTGCTCCACAATCCCATATCCACTGAAACTGCTGGTTGGGGGGCATAGAATCACAGAATCATTAAGGTTGGAATAAGATTATCGAGTCCAACAGTCAACCTAACCCCACCATGCCCACTAAACCATGTCCTGGAGTGCCATATCCACACGCTTCTTGAGCACCTCCAGGGATGGGGACTCCACCACCTCCCTGGGCAGCCTATTCCAGTGCCTGACCACTCTTTCAGTAAAGAATTTTTTCCTAATATCCAATCTAAACCTCCCCTGGCGCAACTTGAAGCCATTACCTCTTGTCCTGTCGCTAGCTACATGGAAGAAGAGACCAACACCCACCTCTCTACAACATTCTTTCAGGTAGTTGTAGAGAGCAATAAGGTCTCCCCTCAGTCTTCTCCAAACTTAACAATCCCAACTCCTTCAGCCAAGATGGGTGAGATGTCCCCCGTGGATGGAGAAGGCAGCAGACAGACAGCAGGGCTCCTGCCAAGGCAGGTCAGGGGGAGATACCCAAGGAGAGGAGAGCTTTTGCTCTGCCACTGGACCAATGGAGCCCATGCATCAGAGACCACGATGGTACCTGCCAGCTGCTGCCCCGCTGTCCCCATGCCCTGCCGCTTATTTTTACAGCAGCCTAGTGGGACCATCACTTGCTCCACTTCAGGGCTGGGAAAACACTTCAGGGCAAATCCAGCCTCTCCAAGCTCCATGCGGTGCCTGGCCATGAAAGCACAGAGCTGGGCACAGGCTAAGTCATGGCTTCAGTAGCTTTAGGAGGCAATGCAGGATGTCTAGCTTTCTTCAAAGTCTTTAGGAAACTAATTAACACTGTGCAACAGGTGGCTTGCTCTGCGTCCCCAGCACACCTAGCTTTGGTGGAGCTGGGGGATGATAAGTGGTATGTTTGGATAGTCCAAGGTATTGGGTGGACCGTATATTTGTATTAAGTAGGGAGTTGCAGCAACAGACGGCAGAGGGCAAACCTCTCCATCTCCTTCCCTCCCTCCTTTCAGAGCTGACACTTTTCTGCACAGCTCAGTGGCTTAGGGATTGACTTCTTACCTCGAGAAGGCTCATGAATGTTAATATCCATCCACCTGACCCAGACAGTTTGCTCCTCGCAGAAAATCAGCATTCCCAAAGCAGCAAGAGCAGGGAGCAAAGCTAACGGCCATCTGGTACCACACAGCATCGTGGCTGCACATCAGCCTGAGGATGTGGCCATAGGAACCCTCCTCGGGTCCAGAAACAGGCAGGGCTGGGGTTTGCCATGGGGTTAAGGGAACGGCTGGGAGGATCTCCATTGGATGCAGACATAGTTCTTAATTTTTTGATCTGTTTTGTGCATTTTGAGACAGGGTGGAATGAAGGGAAGGAGGTTTTTAAGAAATAAAGAGTTTTGATTTTACTGAAGTCGGGAGCGGGGGAGGAACAAGCCTGATGGAAAATAAGGAAAATAAGAGCAAGTGTGCCCTCTCCAGTTGAGGAGGGAGCAGCGAGAGCGGCTGCAGCACATCCCTGGGGTACCTTTCCCATCAGCACATCAGGCTCCGCAGTTCGCAATGGAAAAGCCAAGAATGCCCTCAGCCGGCAAACTGCGAAAAAGCAGTGAAAAACCAAGATCAAGCCCCTCCTTCCCTGCAGCCACCAACGAGAAGGCAATTCCTAACCCCAGACGTGCTGTGATTTGTCCAATGTGTGCTAATCTCTATCAGGGCGATGGGAAAAATTGAAAACATTGCCTTCAAGATCCTGGTAGAAAAGTGACACCATGACATCTGCTTGTTTTTTAGGGTCGCTTCAGCATAGACCTTTACGGGACAGGCCTGTCCTTAATGGGAACAGCGAAGTGGCTTTCGCAAGGGAATTACGCAGTGTCGGAAATTCAAAAATCCCCAGTAAGTTGTAATTTTAATTATGGTTATACCCGCTCACGGGAAGTTTCTAATTTGATGTCTTTCACGGCAACATCTTCAAGTAGAGACTAACGAAAATCTAACATCTGCCATCAGAAATGAAATGTTGCCCGTAATTGTATGTGAGGTGAGGGGGGGGCCTAGCGGGGTTAACTTGATTTGAGTTATTGCAATTAATTAGTGAGCCTGCTTAACCGTGAAGCTGAAACCGTTGCGTGCTGTGGGGCAGACACATCCTTAATTAGTTGTCTGCAGTGTCCGGCACGGCGTGTACATCACATGGCAGACAGCACCGGGATGTGCCGGGTCAGGGCTGCAGAGTGAGGCTTGACCTGCCCAAGAGGATCCGGGTGCCAGGCAAGTGCCCTAAGCAGGAATTGTTCCCAAAATGTGGCTGATAACGTGTGGAGGATGTGGATGTTCCCAATGGGCTGGGCTGGGTTTGTCTCCTTGGGAGAGACCTGAGTCACCCAAATGCCAGTGAGTGGCCCAGACCACAGCGTGCTGCACCCTGGGGCACCATCCCAGGCAGGCAGGCCTTCAAAATCAATCCACAGCCAAATTTGAACTTGGACGGCTTAATTTTCCTGCTCTTTAATGCCTCCACCACTGTGTACCTTTGCACTGTTGCTTCTATGTCATGTTCTGAAGTTGGAGAAACCCGGCATCGCTTTTTTGGCAGCTACTTCATGTGAGTCATCCCGATTGCCCCTGTTAAATCTCTCCAAAGGAGGTCACCATAATCATTTAACAAAAAGCAATTTGCAAAATAACCTCTCCTGCCATTGATTTCAATCTCCTGGCTCTGGGGAGCCCCTTGAGCCCATGAGTCAGTGCTGGGGCTCTTAAAGGAGAATTAAATGTTGCTGATCCAGCCATGCTGCAGCAAAGCATCCTTCAGTACAGGTAGAAGAGGACCAGCACAGACTCCATGTCTTAGGTCTGTCAAATGCTTTGCTGTTCTTCTCCATGTCAGACAGGAGAAGCCCGGAGTGACAACTTTGGGGTTGCAGAGAGCAGCCACCATCACGGCTGGCAGAATTCAAACAAAAGTTAAGGGACAGGGAGGTCTAAGGGACAACTCTTACCTCCATCACCCGGTGGCATCTGTCGAGTGCTGTTCCAAGGATGTAATTGCCCACAGGAGCAGAAGAAAGGAAGGCACAGTGAGGAGAAATGATAGCAGCCTGCTGCAATCACAGATCAATAGTGTCAAGGGCAGGATGGAGCTCGTTTAAAAATAAATGCTTTGTGCAAGCTTGTCCTGCACTTAGTCCAATTTTCTGGTAATTGAGGGTTGAATTCCCCGCAAGGACTGCCTGTCATGTAATGTCTGTCTGTAATGACCAAGAGGAGAAAGACTGCAGAGGTGGGATAAGGAAGGGCAGATGGAGGTGTTAATCCCCTGACTCAAGACCGCAGTTGAATCAGGATGGGCTCTCCTGAAGATGAGGCCAGCCCCAGGACCAGTTCACATCTTCCTTTGTCTCTTCTGGCCGTGGAAATGCAGAACTGAGGGGAAACACCACCTTAGCAAGTGGCACAGTGCCCACCCCATCGCTTTTCCTCTCGTCTTGGCTCTGGAGCCACTCCAGGTCTTTCCCTTCCAAATGGACATTTCTTGGTATTGCCTGCAAATATCCTTCCTGTGCCCTTCATGTGCACAACTGAGGAGCTGTTGTTGTCTGGATGTGGTTTTCTCTTGCATGATCCAAGTTTTCCACTCATTACAGTTATTCACTCTGGGACAAATTGGAGGAAGCAGATACCCTTGAGATATCCCTCCAAATGGCCTTCTCCTTGGGCATCTCTCAATGTAATAAATCAAAACTACCCGTTCTTATTTGTGTTCACCATCTGACCTGGTAGCACTAAAGGGAATTATATTTGCATATATTTAAATATAACGGTGATTTTGTAGATTGATTTAGGCATAATTTGTTTTCCTACCAAGACATTTTCAATTAAAAGCTCTGTCTAGAATTACCTGGATCTGGCCTTTCTGCAATGTGAAGTTCCTGAGCCCTTGCATGAGATGTTATTTCTGATTTTGCCTGCAGGATGGTACCAAAGTAGTAGGAAAATGTGGCGGTTACTGTGGGAAATGTACTCCATCATCTGGAACAGGCCTCGATGTTCAGGTGTTATAGTGATGGTGAGTTCCCAGCTGCTTCTGCATGAAGGGAAATCTTCCCAAAAACACCTAGATACTTTTGCCTTCAGAGGCAAAAGTTGAAGATCTGACTCTGACATGCACCTTGTCTGTGTTTTCCAGGTTCTCTGAGAACAGCCAGCGGAGATGAGAGGATGAAGGATAGCGATGCAATACCTCTGCCTTCCACTTTTTTACCTGTTTATGTGTGTATATAGATCGCATATTCTTAATGTACAGTATAATATTTATGTTTGGAATTATTTATTTTGATTTAATATTTTTGTACGTAAAATCATTATATTAAGGCTGCTTTTACTATTTTTATTTTTTATTGTTAAATCCTGCAGTCAAACCACTGCATTTTGTGTACTCTACATTATATGTAGCATTATGACAAGTGATACTTTGTCACTGTATTCAGTTGTTTACTTTCAATCAGTAATTTTCCTTCAGTTACGGGCTGCTTTGGCCCTCCACGGTGCTACACAATCTGCATAGGGGTATTTTTGGCATTTCAATCTGTCTTTATGTAAGGAAAATAGACAAGATGTGCTTAAATTTTATTTTAGGGATTAGACCGTCAGCACTCAAGGAAAGCACGACAATGAATACAGTGCTAGTTGCATTAGCAATCTTTATCTTTTAGGTATGTTTTGAATTTCACATGACCTCTGTGGCCAGTGCTAAAAGCGCTGGTTTGGTGCTAACATGATATTTATTAATGCTCTGTAGTTTTAGTTATTCCAGTGCCTTTATCAGTGAAAAAAAGGAAGAAAGCAGAAAAAAATGGTCTGGCGATTCAAATCAATTAACATCTACCCCAGGTTTAGGAAAATTCCTGCAGATGGATCTTCTGCTTGAGCTCCTTTTTCATAGGGCTCCGAAGTGAACTCGCTGTTTAAAAAAACATATATTTGTCTCCTAATTGCATGTGCCACCATGCTTCCTGGCTCCATCTGGAAGCAGAGTATTAACTCAGCCCAGACAGGCTGATCAGACCATATGTTTCCCTGGGCTGCGTGCTGAGAAGCGGTGCAGTTTCTTACGGACATTGTCGCCAAACCCTAACATGAAGCTGAAAGCATCCCTGCCACATTATCACCCCATGGGGCCAGTGAGGACCACGGGGTCTGCAGCAGGGGACGGGGCCAGGGCTCCCCGCCGAGCCACCCCTTCCTTTTGGCCAGGGGACTCCTTTGCAGGCACCTGCAGCGTTTCTCCAGCTTCCTACTCACTCGCAGACCATCTGCAAAGGGAGGCTGCGGCGCCGGCTCTGCCGCCTTTCAACAAGATCACTCTGTACTTAGAGATAACTCAGCCCCTCCCCTTCAAAAACAGGCTGCTTTACGCCTACTTCTGTGTTGCTTTGGATCTTCCTGGTAAGGCATCTGTGCTCCTTGCCTACCCGCCATCCCATGTACAACCAGACCTTTAGCGTTGGCTTTTTAAAATTTTCTTTTATTTTAAATTTGAGGAGACATCTCCCAACAGTGCCGCACACGGCCGTGCGATGGCTCACGCCTGTACATAGCTTTTGACACGCTGCGTCTTCCCAGAGCTTGGTAGCACGCTGAACGGGGGTGATGTGACCAGATTATTTTTGTAGTCTATGACTATGTCCCTTATCTCTTTCTCCACGATTTTACTTAGCGATAGCAAGATGCTGTCCCGTCGCCTTCTATGTCGGGGTAGCCAAGAGCACAAAGTACAAGGAAAGGAAGCTTTTCAGCACAAAATTGCCAGCAGTTTGGAAACCCAAAGAGGCTTCTCTGCTACTTGGGATAAGCCTTGCAGTTTTGGATGCGAATAGTTAGCAAACCCAACCTCGGGATCTTGTGTGAGTCTTTTGCGGAGCTCCCCAAAGGGTGTGCGATCAGGCTGTTACAAAATACTCGGATCAGTAGCAATAAATGATCCGACCCCTGAATTCATGACCCACAGCAGGGCTGTGTCACAGCGCAGCAGCTAAGGAACGGGTGCCCCACACTGATTTTGTGTGAGCTGCTCTTATATTAATATTCAGACTTGGAGGAAAGAATGAGACTTTTACTCATAATTTGGGTTTTTTGGCTTAATAGCGCATAAGTAGATGTCATCATATCTTAGGCTGATGTTTCACCCACGTTGTATGTCTACGCATAACAATCAATTCTGCCTTTCTGAAGAAAATGCCAAAAATACCATTTCAAAAGTGAAAGAAAAGGGAAAAAGGGAAAGGGAAAGGGGGAAAGGGAAAGAAAGAAAGAGGAAAAAGGGGAAGGGGAAAGGAGTACTAATGGCATAGTGATGTTTTTAATTATAATTACTTCTGTATAACTTCTGTAAGGGAAAAGGGAAAATTGCACTATGAACTTTGGAAAGAAACAGTGGTGCTTAGAAAGTACAGGCTTATTATATTTTCTCTAATGAAGTGAATGGCTATTTATAAAAAGAAATATTATTTTGACCTGTACACATTCATTTCTACCATATAGTTTCATAGCAGCTATTAACAGAGCAAGAGAAACCTAAAAAAAAAATATTAAACTATAAGGGAAAAAAAAGATAGAGCACTGATCCTGTGGTTCATTAACGGGCTTCATTAAATAGGAACAGACTCTGAGGACCAGAGACATTAGACATTTCTTGTTCAGGAAACAACTCTGCGTTTTGTATATCAATGTCATTATTTTTCTACAAACTGGGGGTTATTTTTGCAAGCACTTTCCTGTACAGTGTTTCTTTTCTTTCTGCTTATACTCAGAAGGAAATGAAAAGACCCATAAGACATGTCTGTATGGTCTTTCTGCATTTGCCATTGTATTTCAATACCTGTGTGCTATTATAAAGGCAAAATACTTTGTACACAAGGGAATAATACATTGAATGGTAAACATTCCTGTCTGTGCTGGTGTTTATTTCCAAGCTTTGGGTTCCTTGTTTGGTTGTGCCTTGAGGAAGGAGCGAGGGAAGGCAATAATGTTGTTTGCATGGAGCCTGCATTGGAGTCTGTGGTCCAGGCACCACCCTGGAGAGTGGCCATGGCCATCCACTCGTGCCCTGTGGGTTGCATAGACTGATGCTACCCAATTTCTGCCCAGGAGAGGCATGCCCTGAGGTATAAACCATACACAAGCACACCTCAGAGGTGCCTCATGCTCTACCTGGGCATGCCTGGCACCCGGCTGGTGCTGCC
>NW_010196770.1:0-3800 GCF_000695765.1 Mesitornis unicolor
AGTTCTATTTAGCTCAAACCAGGACATCATTTCACAACAAAAAAAAAGTTACCGAAAGCAAGATTTTTCTCTAATCAGTTAAAATGTGAAGTTGCATAATTCTTCTTACTATGATTATCAAAACAGATATTCTGTAATATTTTGTCACAGCACTGAGGTGGCATTTATGCTGCAGTGTTTCAATTGGTAAACTTGGCAGTTGTCACTCATACCTTATTTCAGTGAAGTGACATCTTACAGAATTTATTTTTTGCTCTCATTTTGCAATACTGAGAATGACATCTTAGATGCCCAGGAATGCATGAACTTCCCATGGAATCCAGCAGTGGCCACCCATTTGTGTCATTCTGTATAAATTTGGCTTAAATGTTGTGTTACTTTTCAGTCCAGTCTGCAAGTGGTTTGAAAAAAATTTGTGATATGATTCAACACACATCTCAGCAGTTATCCCCTGAATCATTATCCTCATCCATTACTAGTCCTTTCAGCTTCTAATTATAAGCCCTGTACCCACTTTATAAAGGCTTCTGGGAGCAGTTTCTTTGTCATGGCTATTAAAGACAAAATTTTTTACAAACCTTTGATTGGAACAGGTAATTCTCAAACTGTCTGCAGAGTTTAACCACTGATAAAAATCAGATTATGTTTTATATAATTAAGTGTAACTGCCCATTTATTGAGTCTGCTAATTCTACTTCCCTCTATGACTGTAAGTAGTGGTTTAGGAATCATTTAATGGTGGAAATGAATGTTATCAGAAAAGAGTAAAGTTTTAACTTTTAAGCCATTGTCATGATTTGCCACCCTTTTATCTTTCTTTACATACTTGAAAAGTGGGGAGAATAGTCCACTGTTGTCAGCCTGCTGAAATATATGATAAATGAAGCTCTGTAAATAGTGAAAATATGAGGATGATTAAGTCTGACAATTCTCATGTAAAAAGCTTGAGGTGATAAATGTCTCCTGTGATTAGTTATTATTAATTTAGTGCAAAAAACTAATATCAGCCTAAGCAATTTTATGACTTGTGGCATAAAAAAAAAATTTGGAAGATAGGTATGCACTTGTTAAACCAAAGGAGAAATTGCTTAGACTTTATTGCTAATAATTAAAAATGGAAGACTTGACACAAATGTGGCATGACTATTTTCTGTATGACATTCCATACAGAAATTAGGAAAGTGTAATGTTCCCTGAAGGCATGGCAATGACTATGTTATAAATCTAAGTGCACCATGAAAACTGGAAGGTTTTGTGTGTACATATTTTTATATCTATATCTATCATTTCTGTACAGATAAAATATTTGCAGTGTTACAGTTTGAAGTAGTACACAAAAATAAAAAATCCATCCTACTAATGCCAGAAAAGAGGATGTAGGCCTTATTGCAATTACTGTTGCATTCTGAGGTTACAACCTGTAATTCATCATGCAGTCGGAATAGACACAGTACTTGAAAACGAGAGAATAAGGGATGGCTGTCTTAATGATTTACTGCACTGTCTATATTGCTTAGAGTCTGTCAGTATATCCATAATAAATACCATTTGAAAGGAGAACCATATTCTATATTTGTTTTAGGCTGTTTCTTGAAGCATGGGTTATAAACTCAAAATTAAAATTAATTTTGCCTTTTTTTTGTTTGGTTGGGGTTTTTTTGTGAGTTGTTTTTTTTGTGTGTAGGTGAGCATAAGAGTTATGTTATTGTTGGGATCATGCTGTCACATAAACAGGAAATGTATCAGATGCTGGGTACTAATTGCCTTCAATCCTGATCAGGTTAACTCACTGATCTCCCCCCACTGTCTTGTTAAAACCAAAGAAAGCTAGTATACGCTGAATTTTCTATGATGTTAAATGTAGTTATTTTTATGTGTTTAGAATTCAAGATTAACCAATAAGTACTAATTTGTAAAGGAGATGAAAAATTAATGTACCTTTGAGAAACTGTAGTAAGCTTGAGGGTGAAAATGGTGATGACATCGAAGTTGTGCTGGCAGAATGAGTGACTAGGTAGTTCTGGAACTCGCAGTAATAATGTAATGAGGAAAATAAGCAGTAACTGAAACTGAAAGTGGTAATCATGGTGATGCCTGTGGGGTACAAGCAGAGAACAACAAGTGATGGATGCAAAGAAAAAAAAAATTAGAAGGCTGAACAGTGACGTATGTTTGAATTGGACTCTTACCGACTTCTCTGTATGCCCTGTGATCCTAATCTACTGATTTTCAGAACTATGGTGAAGTGGTCTGAGACTTCTTTCAGTTCATGCATATAATTATTAATCTCATGAAGTGAGGAAGAAACTGGTACATACCCACCTCCCTTCTGTGTCAGAAGGGAGCTGGGACTCTGCCAGCTTGTACAGCTAACTTTTGGAGGGGCAGAGTGTTTCCAGGCCTCACAGTTCTCATACACACAGAGAAGACCGGAAACACACTGCCTGCTGATTAAATTCTGCTAGGTTGCAGTCAATCTAGACTGCATTCTGTAGTAAACTACTATTGCAGCATGATTGAAAGCATTGTTTCTGAAGACAGAGACTGTTTTCTATGTGTGATGTAATCCTTCCTCTCTCCTCCCCTGACAACAGTTTCCTACTTTTAAAAAAACCCAAACAACCAAACAGGAGTAGGATCTTAGTACCATTATCAATGTCTATTCTTAAGTAGTTTTAGTTTTTACTAGAAGAGGAGTTCAGCTTTCAGAATTGCATACTTTTCCTTTTTATTTAATATGTGTGGGAAATGATAGAGATGATGATTTGTCTAATTGCTCTGCTGTAGTTGCAATTGTAGAGAAAAGGTCAATCTAGTCATTGTCAATTAAACTACAAAAGAAAACACATTTATAGTAATAAAGAACAATTACATCAATTTTATGCTGTTCATCACTGTATAAAATGTTTACTAGGACAGATAAGTCTTATCTTTCTTGGAATTACAGCAAACTTGCTCTATTACAGGCACTTGGTGCTGCTGAATAGAGATAACCTTAAGTATTGCCTATTAATTGCACATTCTTTCATGTTTCTCAAGATTTGTATACAGCAAAACCGATCTACTTTAATGAATAGAAATGGATGTGCAGATTGCAGTTTGACCCTTCTGTTTTCAAATAATTAACACACAATGGTGACAGGACAGTTTGTAGCTTGTAGCTGCTATAGTTGCGTTGGCATCCAACAGTTAATTAGGGTATTCTAGTTAATACTACAAATGCTCTGTTTTAGCTACTGTCCCTGCCCTTGGGGAAGTTTAGTATCTCCTGTGGGTACTACAGTAGGGGATACTTCGTTTGTAAGGGCTTGATTACTGTTAAGTGATGGGAGACAAGGTGATGAGAAAATAAATCAGCCATGTGGATAAAAATGTTAAGTGAAACTCCAGCCCTTATGATTGGCTAGTAGTTGTTTTGTCATGTTGTCCTGTCTTCTAGTATGATTAACAGAGTGACCCGCTTTTGATGTGTTCCTTCTCTTTTTCACTTTATGAGTTTGTTCATGGGAAGAGTTATATCACCCAGAAGCATATGTAAACATAATGCACAAATGCCTTTGTTGTTGTCTGCTGTTCTGCTACTTTAAGCAAGCCTATCTGCAACAGCAATATCATCTCCTGATTGGTCTGGTTGGCTACTGTAGCCACCACTAACTGACTTAGTCAATTGTAATGTATATGGACAATATAAATTGAGTTTGCTGCGCTCTGCAGCTTTAGGGAGTGTTGTGGTTTAGGCCCAGTGCATAACTGAGCACCACGATACTCCAAAAAGAGCTAGTCAAAATAAAGACTGGGAG
>NW_010196771.1:0-1211 GCF_000695765.1 Mesitornis unicolor
CCTGAGGCAGCTCAAGTTCAACCCCAAAGTGGCTCCGGTTTGGCCCCAAAACAGCTCCAGTTCCACCCCAAAGCCCATCCCATCCACAAACCCTCCCCCATGGAGCCCCACAACCACGTCCCCGAGGATTTGGGGTGTGGAAACGCGGCGGTACCGGGATCACAACCAGAGGGTGATGATGGGGGAGCTCCGTGCTAGCGGCTGCCGCGTGTCACCCCCCGCAGGCCATCGAGGAGGGGACGCTGGAGGAGATCGAGGAGGAGGTGCGCCAAAAGAAGTCCTCCCGAAAACGCAAGCGGGAACCGGAGGTGGGCCCCGCCGCCGCCGCTCCCACCACCAGCACCCGCAGCCGCGACAAGGACGAGGACAGCAAAAAGCAGAAGAAACGCGGCCGCCCCCCGGCCGAAAAGCTCTCCCCGAACCCCCCCAACCTCACCAAGAAGATGAAGAAGATCGTGGACGCCGTCATCAAGTACAAGGACAGGTAGGGGCTGCGCGGGGAGGGGCGCGCGGGCGGCTCCGGAATGGGAGCCCCGGAGTGCGGCCGTGGATCCGGTTTGAGACCGGAGGACGTGGAGCGGTGGAAGGAGCAAAGAACTGCGGGGGAAATGGGGAGTGAATGAAGGAGTGGGGTGAGTGAGTGAGTGAGTGAGTGAGTGAAGGAGTGAATGAATGAGTGAAGGAGTGAATGAGTGAAAGAGTGAGTGAAGGAGTGGGTGAATGAGTGAAGGAGTGAATGAGGGAGTGAAGGAGGGAGTGAATGGAGTGAAGGAGTGAGTGAAGGAGTGAATGAATGGAGTGAATGAGTGAGTGAATGAGTGAGTGAATGAATGAGTGAAGGAGTGAATGAGGGAGTGAAGGAGTGAGTGAAGGAGTGAAGGAGGGAGTGAGTGAATGAGTGAAGGAGTGAATGGAGTGAGTGAAGGAGTGGGTGAATGAGTGAAGGAGTGAGTGAAGGAGTGAGTGAATGAAGGAGTGAGTGAATGAGTGAAGGAGTGAGTGAAGGAGTGGGTGAATGAGTGAAGGAGTGAATGAAGGAGTGAGCGAAGGAGTGAGTGAAAGAGTGAATGAATGAAGGAGTGAGTGAAGGAGTGAAAGAGTGAGTGAATGAGTGAAGGAGTGAGTGAATGAATGAAGGAGTGAATGGAGTGAAGGAGTGAATGAAGGAGTGAGTGAAGGTGTGGGTGAATGAGTGAAGGAGTGAGTGAAGG
>NW_010196772.1:0-2845 GCF_000695765.1 Mesitornis unicolor
ACTTTCCCTTGTTATATTTCATTCAATTATCTCCTGCCCGGTTATTTGTCAACACCGGTTGCAGAAATGCTTTGTGACAGTATTTTGTAGCGCTTAGCTCGTTATATTACTCTGCTTTTCTCCTGGTACAGATAACCATTTACAAAGACGATGAGTGCGTGTTAGCAAACAACTCCCATCGCGCTAAGTGGAAAGTCATTAGCCCCAGCGGTAATGAGGCCATGGTTCCCTCTGTGTGCTTTACAGTCCCTCCACCTAACAAAGAAGCAATAGATACGGCCAACAGGTAGGGACTAAACAAAAACACCCGTTTTCTCTTTGAATTCATTCATACGAACCTTGGCTTAAAATCATGTCTTAAGTTTCTTCCCTTTTCGTGTGTTGCTTTGGGGTAAAGTTGGACTCTGTGTGTTTCAGGATCGAGCAGCAGTTTCAGAACGTGCTGGCCCTGTGGCACGAGTCGCATGTGAACATGAAGAGCGTGGTGTCGTGGCATTACCTGACCAACGAAATTGAAGCCGTTCGGGCCGGCAACGTCGCCTCGGTAGGTGCTGCTTCTGCAGGGCCTGGGACATCATAGCTGTGCTTCCCAGAAATGCTGTTCAGCAGCAGCCTGGGGCCAGCTGGCAGTGGCCACGCTGGCTCCCTCTGTGTGATGTTGTGCCTTGAGCTGAGCAGCCCTTACACTGACGATTTGGGAAGGAGCAGAGATGATGCACCGTGAAAACTCCCTGTAGCATCACTGTGCTGATCCCTCATCTCCTGTGGTCAGCAGAGGGACAGGACCTCTCCAAAGCACTCGAGCAGTGACTAAATCTGAATTCTGTTCTTTAAGAGTCTGCCTTCCTCCATTTATATTGAATATACCTGGGGAGATTTGTTCATGAGGTTGAGGTTAACCTTCCTGAAAACCCCCTTGAGTTACTTATGGCTGCAACTTACTAAGAGTGGACCAAGTGTGAAGCAGTGTTTAGTCTCAAGCTGAAGAGAGCTGAACACTCATTCCTTCATAGTGCATTGTTTCATCATTATACGTGTCTGAATGTGTTAAATAGCTAATGAGGATCAAGTTGTCAGAAACTGACTTGTGATATGGACCAAAATCCAGTTCTCTCTGGCTGAACAGATCTATGAGATCACTGACCAACGTTAGATGTACAGCGTAACACTAATGGAATAGTTTACTATACAACACCGGTGTGTATCTGTCCGCAAACCGTTGCAGTAATATTTGTAATAGGCAAAATGACATTTTCACTCCTGATTTCCCATGTTGCTGTTGAAAGGAAGGAATCTCAGGTAATTCTGGGAGAGTCCCTCCCTGTGTGACTCCTGCTGGCTCCGTGTTTGCTGCTATGTGGCATCAGATGGGTAACTGGGATTGTCTTAGCACAGCCTTTTGAGACGGAAAAGGGTTTTACAGTGGGTGTAGGCTGTGAGCTGCTACACTGACACCTCTCAAGTGCATCCAGCCCAGGAACAGCGAGCTTCAGCAACCTCAGCTCCATCTTCTCCATCCTAGACATCGGGCACTATTGCTTTTGGGTAAAAAGCCTTCCAGGGGATGCATCACTGCTGATGTGCCTCGGGTTTCCGATGTGTTGCAGATAAAGACGATGCTGCCGGGTGAGCATCAGCAGGTCCTGAGCAATTTGCAGTCCCGCTTCGACGACTTTGTGGAGGACAGCCAGGAGTCCAAAATCTTCACAAGCTCCGACACAGCCCAGCTGGAAAGGGAAGTCAGTGTTTGCAAGCAATACTACCAGGAGCTGCTGAAATCTGCAGAAAGAGGTAAAACCTTGCTGAGAGAAGTAGAGAGGTGCCCTCAGGAGTGATGTGGTAGTTCCTGCTAAACTTACTTGTCTGATTACAAGCTCCAGTGAATTTCATCACGTTGATGTTAAGGCCTCAGTTCTTCTGGACGGATACTCAGCATCTCGCCTAGTTTAGGTGATCCTGCTCTGGGGGGTTGGACTGGATGATCTTTCGAGGTCCTTTCCAACTCCTGAGATTCTGTGATTCTGTGGTTTCCTCAGTTCTTCTAAACACATACTCATCATTTCCACAGTGTACACAATTACTTTGTATAGGAACTCATTTATTTAACTTTGTGTGTAGTAAGCTATGCAAAAATATCGATGTGTTACTTAATATACGGAGCACAAAGAATTGTACACCAAGAATTTATTCTGTGTAGCTCAAGCTTTCCCTGTTTTTGAACGTTGGAATTTCAACTTGATCACTTCATTTAGTTCCTAACAGAATTGAACCATTTTTCACACTGTTTAAGGCCAGAAAAGTGTCCTAGATACTCCCCTAGCTCCACAGACTGCCCAGGTACTGCTCCATTAGCTCTGATTTTAAACACAGTAAGAACAGAAAGCTGTCATGGTTTAGCCACATCATCTTAGTATCTGCTCTGATTTCCTGTGGGGTAGCTAATGACTTAAATAAATAGAGTGGCGCAAAGCTGATTGCTGCATTAGCATCGTTCACTGTACCTAAGGAGAGATGTGAGTCTGAAAGGGGGGATTTGAAAGAAGAAAGCCCTGGGGATTTTCTGTAGTGCTGTGTCTGAGTGAAGGGCTCAGTCGCCGAGGTCAGCAGTGTCTGCGTGAGGGGATGCCTGGGATGGATGGTCAGACATGGATGCTCATTTTACACGTGTGAGGAGGTGGTCTAACAATAGCTAAAATTTAAGGGTTCCTAAAATGTTGTGTCTTCCTGCAGAGGAGCAGGAGGAGTCCATCTACAACCTGTACATCTCCGAAGTCAGGAACATCAGGCTGCAGCTGGAGAGCTGCGAGGAGCGGCTGATACGGCAGATCCGCACCCCGATGGAGAG
>NW_010196773.1:0-15191 GCF_000695765.1 Mesitornis unicolor
AAAGCCAAGATCAGGTAACGGCGCGGGGAGCGGAGCGGGCCCGGCATCGGCGCGGAGGCCTCGGACACCCTGAGGCACCGGGCCTGGCCCGCCCCTGCCGTTCCAGGGGCCTGGCGAGCCGGCATACGAGAAACGCCTTGTAAATCCCCGTGTTTGGCAGGGAGGGTGGTCGAGCGCCCAGCAGGCTGCCCGTAGGCCGGCAGGAGCTCGGCGTCGGCGCAGGTGAGGCCACGGCCCTGCCAGTCCCACTGCTGCTGCGAGCCTGGCAGCTCAGCACCGTCCTGCAATCAGAAACAGAAAGGTACCCAAAGTCTATGTATCAGAAAAAAAGATCCAAACTAACCCAACTGAACAACGTTTTTGTTAGAGCTGGTGAAGTGGAGAGAGCTCCCACCTTCAGCAAAACTGGCTGTGTAGCAGAGTGCTTTGGCATCACATTGCATGCACAGCTGGAGGCAAACAGCAGGTTACTTGCAGTGAAACTGTTGTTTTCCTACCCCAGGATGTGATGCTGTGTGGAATACAGTATGTCTTATCCTGGTGGCTGTTAGGAAAGCCCAGCCATCGCTCCATCCCGTCTGTCAAGGTAAACAGGTGGCCATCCCCTTACTAGAGGTGTCACTGCAGCACTGCCCAGTCCCAGGCGGCAGAGCCACGGCTGCACCAGTGGCTTCTGAAGACTCTCCAGTGAAAGACTGGCAAGGGGAAAGCTTTCTGTCAAAGAAGAATTATACCTGAGCATGCACTTGTCAATAATGTATATAATCAGCTTTGATTTATATTGTTTTCTTCCCTTCTTCCTTGCCCTAGTTTAGTCTATTACCATGTTAGTATTTCTTGTAGGTGTAAACAAAGAAAACTACAAGATGTCAAGCCTAACACAAATATTGTCTGAGGTGTGCAAACAACCAATCGCGTAGCTTTACAGTACAATTAGTCTGTTTTACCAGTGTCTGGGGAAGCATCTCTGCCCTTCCACTGATTTGGACTTTGTAGCTACCTGGCGAGTCAGCCCTGACACAAGATTAACATGCCAAAAGCTGCTTTGTTTCTGTGCTGCAGTAGCAGCAGCACATGTTTTAAGTGAAGATTTATATTTTTGAGGATTAAACTAAACCGGGAAATAGTGCTTAGGAGCATGTCTTGAGCACGTGAGCCACAGATTCAGTCTATGGGACCAGACTACAGTTAGTGTGAAGTGAAACCACCCTGAAATGTTTGTAGGAGGTGCACAGCACCAGTTAGTTTACTCTAGAGATTTATTCCTACTGGTTCACACTACCTGGTAATGTAGGCAAAGTACCAGTAAACCATTCTACTCATTGATGCACTTTTTATAGATTTCCTTAGAGACTGTTCTCCTTTCTTGCCCTCGTTGTGACAATAGAAGATAGTATCATACTGAAAAATCTTCTGCTATAGAATACAGAAATGAAACCCCTTACATTGTTCACGCCGAAAGTTGGTTTTATATTTCTGAAGAATCTTGTGCAAACAAGCCTGGAACACACCCATGTGCTGCAAAATTTTGTTGTCTTATTAGAGGGCGTAACACCACGTTCCAATAAATTGTCTTTAACTTCATCCCAATTTCACATGTCTTGAGCTTGGTTACAATTTGCATAAGCTACGACAAGTTGTGCTTTGTGATTCTCCAAGTTACATGCAAGTGCTCCTTAACAGCACAAGGTTTGTGGAGAGCGATTTAGTTAGTGCCTCCTTTCGTAAAAAGGTTGGGAATTGCCACTTGTGTAATGAACTCTTACATCTTCTTGAATGAGATCGAGATTTGAAGCAGCAAGACATGGTCTGGTTTTGACAACTCACAACATCCCCTCCACTCCATCCTCCTGCCTGCCTGCTAATGGCAGAAAAATCACCTTTCACTGCAAATGTCACGTGGGCAGTTCTAAGTCAGGTGAAGTTTTTGGAAAGTTTGAGGTTAGCATGGGCATGACCAGAAGTAAATATAAACTACAGCTGTGCGTCATTCTTGCTTCTCCAGTCATGTGTGCATAGTACTACAAGCACAATGTCACCATCATAGAACAGATCATTACTAGAACAGTTAAACACCTAGAGAATTACAATATTACAATAAAGATCTAATAACCTATTATTTAGGTTTATAATAAACAATTATAATTTTGCATATATTATATGTATCATTTTATATACAATATTAGAATAGCAAATTTAATAGTTGAGTAGTTAATTATCATTATTATGACCTAGGCCATGCTACTGTTAATTGTTTATAGAGGTAGAGGAGCTTATCTGAGTAATGAGACAATCACTGACTTAAAGAAAAAAGATCTGATTCAGAAAACAAATGCTATTCACTCAGCTTCAAGGGAAGTTGCAAATGCAATAGCCTCTAGTTAATTGTCACTTTAAACCAATCAACATGAACACAACTGAACAGAATAGGTTTTTGTACTTGGCATATTACCCTGAAAATTTTGCTGTGCTCAATATAGCATTCTCCTAACCCCCCTGTCTTACTGTACAGGCCAATATTCCCTGTGATATAGTTACTTTTTCCACTGAAATTCTCCTTTATTTTGTTATAGACAAAGTTCTGTTTGATGAGTGTAAGAACTGTTTGATTCCCAATCGCACTCCTCTGTTACTGGAAGTGTTTGGTTTCAGACATTACACAGAAGGGTTCATTTTGTGTTGTACCCTACAGCTATATACTTTTGTTGCTGTTGTTGTTTCAGAGTTCCTGTTCTTGTTTTCAAAAAGGCATAAGATCTGTCTCAATGTTTTTGTGCCTTGCAATGCTGATTGATTTCATGAACCGATGAGGATTTTAGGGTAGTCTGGAACACAACCACTAAATTCCTTCATGCAGTACCAAAGAAACAAGGTTTTGTTCTGTCTTTGAGAAAGTTTTGACCCGAACAGCACACTTCATCTTTCAGCTTTAGACTGAAGGTTGGCTATTATAGACTAGAAATAGTTGTGTTATACTACACCGTTAACGAATACTTTAATGTTTCTTCTTGTCCCATAACTTCCTAAGTGCTCTGTGTTTGTTTTTTCCTAGGCACCCACTGGCCACCTTTTTCCACCTGTTTTTCCGAGTGAGTGCCATTGTTACCTACTTGTTCTGTGACTGGTTCAGCAACAGCTTTGTTGCCTGTTTTGTCACTATTCTCCTCCTTCTGTCCTTTGACTTTTGGTCCGTTAAGGTAAGATGACCCTGAATAGCAATTACCTTTGAAAGTATTTTCTGCGCCATTAAGTAAAACAAAAAAGGAAGTATGTGTACCGACAAAAGGGACAAAACCCCTGTGATCTGTTGATTTAATAAATGTCTAGCTCATAATTAAGACATTTACATATCTTAGTTACTGTTTATTACCATGTTCTGTGGCTGATGGGAGCTACTAATACGGTGAGAAAATTGCCTTGCCATAGGTGGATTTGTTTGTATGCTTTTCCCCTTAAAAAAAAGCAGTGAAGTGACACTGGCTTTCAGTACTGGATGCCGAAGGAAGTCCAAAGCTGTGGTGCCCCAGCGTGCAGGAGCTTGCAGAAGGCTCTTGGGAGCCCAGCTCTGCCTCTGGTGGCTCAGGCCAGCCAACCATCCTCGGGGCTCCACACGTGGAACGAGGCTTTTGTATTGCACAAGGGAAGCACTGGTGCCTCTGCAGTATGCTGACAACTCCTGGTATTAATCCAGGTGCAGAAATGTTTTCTTAATTTGTTTGCTTGATTCCATGCGGCTTATTTGCTTATAATTAATCTTCCATTTTCCAGTGTGTTTTTGTTCTCAGTTCTCTCCTACTGAAGAAATTTTTTTTTACTGGGGGCTTCTCCAACAAACTGACTTGGAAAAGATACATCCTATAATTTCTTGCTGAAATCAATGTTATTGTGCTAATTTTCATATTAGAAGAGGAGAAGAGGCCCTAAAACTGTGACAACTCATCCATTCTTAATGGCTGTTGTCCTCAAGCTGGCACAGCTTTTAGAACTAATTTTAGTAGTTGATAAAAGAATATGATATTCAGGCATGTTGTGGGTTTTTTTTAACTGACAACTGAATTATGGAACTGACTAATGCAAATAACTGTTTCTGTCACCAGAACGTGACAGGAAGACTCTTGGTCGGTTTGCGTTGGTGGAACCAGATTGATGAAGATGGGAAAAGCCACTGGGTGTTTGAAACAAAAAGAGTAAGTGCGCTAACAAAACTAGGCACAGGGCAAACAGAATCCATAGGAAAGCTTGTAAAGCTGACACCAAGGCAAATAGAGTAACAAATAGTGCACCTTTGTAACAGTTACTTTTTACCCAGCTTCTATAGAAGATAATGTAAGTATACAGTTGCAAGCACACGGATTGTCACATCCTGGAAGCATTCAGAACAAAACTGGTCTCACAACGTTATCATCATATGGATCAGCAGAACAAATATTCGTAGCATGGTATGGTCGGTATACAATGTTTCTGGTAGTTCTATCTTATATCTATCTCTATCTTTCTATCTCTTAGTGAGAACATCTTGTAATAAATACATCTTTCCATAGTTAATGCCAAGGCAGACCACTCCTCAGGGAAGATCAATGTTGAGAGCAATGCTGAAGGGTTCAAATTCAGTATTTTAAAAGGAATGTTTTATTCATGCTCATGGATTCATGGAGGGGTAACACCTGGATCACTGATACTGCTAGTGCTCCCCCAAATGCCTCAAGCAAAAAAAAAACACAAAAAAAGCTATAAATTGGCACTTGGCATCGCTGCCAGTGTCAAGACTGCAGGTTTTTGCTCTCCCTTGCTAACATCTCCTGGCACAAAAACGCTCCGGTGCTACTCCTTAGGTCATCCCTTTCCAGCCGGTCCAGCTGTGCCCACAGCCTGGTGAATGCTCCACGTGTGCCTGGCTGCAGTGCCCTCTAGCAGCCCTGCGGCCAAGCAGGAGCGCAGCTGTGCACCGTGCAGAGGGTAACAGATAGCAACGTTCTTCCTCTCATCTGAGTGAAAACTAAAGACAGAATATAGGCAAGCCTGTGTGGAGGCAAAGACACTGGAAAAACCTTAAGAATTTATTAGTTCTGTCAAGTCAAAGCAGTAAGCAAGAGCTTTCTTAGCACTTAAAAGCAATGGCATCTGTGAAATGACTTCCCAACCTCAAAATTAGTATAAAATGAGCAAACCTAGTTCACCTATTATAGTTTGTTAATTTTAGCCTGAAAGTACAAAGTTGACTCACAAGGCCTTCCAAAAATTCTAGCAAACAGTAGCTTGATTAGTGTGAAAATCATAGTACCACAGGAAGGAGGATATGATTAGACTAGATAGTATTTTTGTCATGGCTTATCTGTGAGAAATACTTCGTCATGGCTAGGTCCTGGCATACACACAATTCTCTTCCTTCCCAGAGTCCAGCATTCCCCACCTGTAATCCTTACACTTTTAGTTCAAAAATCACAACTCCTCTCTCCTTTGGGATTACTGCAGCCTTTTGTAATCTTGCTCATCAAGTTCACTGGGTCTTTTAGGTGCAGTGTTCTCAGGTGTGTTGACTGTGTTTTTTTCCTCTCCTAAATTGTTAGTGCTAATGCAATGTCATTGGTGGGTAATTTGTCCATAATTTTGGATACAGGTGATTTAACCCTTTTATTGACTCGGAATAGGAGTCTTTCTCTGTACCTATGAAGCATAAAACATTATTCTTTGGACCTCTGCAACATTCCTCGTTTACAGGATATGTGAAAAAATTAAAGACACCTTGTAATTATTACATCTCACAGGGTTTTCTTAGGCAAGATAGAGTAACTTAACTGACTTTACAAGTTGTATGCCATTATCTGCATCATGATGGGTGGATGGATGAGTCTTATCTTTAGATGGAGAATTCAAGATACTAAAAGGCTTTTCAGTTTTCAGAGTGGAAAAGTCCTCAGGGTTTTCTTATCCACTTGTGAAGCTTGTATTTCAGAAGCTAGTGCTAGTAGTGGTTGAGGGGTCTGATGTTCAGAGTGAGGTTTTTAATTCTGGTCTCCTGGGAAAGATCAGCACCTTCTGCACAATTCTCTTCCTTTAGTTTCTCAAGTGTTGGCAGTTTACAATGAGCCTTTCAGTGTAGAGTCACATGAGCTGTGCCCACCTGAAGTCTCCAACCTGGGCTTTTTGCAGCCTGCTTTGAGGTGTTTTGCTCTTCCTGAACAACACAGAGCACGGTGAATGACCACGCCGCTTTCGGAGAGAGGCCAGCAGTTGCTGCAGTGTCCAACACAAGTACTAGAGAAGAGGCATTTTTGAAGCCACAGTTCTTAATTTGTGGAATATCAGTGGACTTCATGAGCAAAATTGAAGTATTAGCTTACATAATGGAAAACTAAGCTTCACACAAGATTTAAATTAAGCTGAGATACTGCATGTTTTTAGGAAAATGCATTGGAAATGGGCACTGTTATGAGAATGTCATTGTCTGAACCAGAACGAACTGATAAATCCTGTGGGAGTTCCTTAGAGTTTGCTTGTTAGCACTTGCAACAGCTCACTGCAAGTTCTACATTAGGTATGATAGCTTTTCTGATACTGGACTGGTTGTTTTCTCCGTTCTTTTGATTTATGAACGGGGCACATGTCACAAATCTACACTACAGACACTCACACTGCTTGTAACAGTCTTCTGTTTCACACTTCTCTAAGGCCGTGGCAAAGTTTGAATCTAATTTCAAAGTTAGCATTTCTGAAGTTTAAAAGCAATTGTCAGTGTAACAGATCTTTCACTTAAGAATACTACTAATCTATAGTGTGAGTGGGAGCCACCATTGACAAAAAGAATAATTATCTCATTTAACTGTGAACAGAGACCAGAACATTTTGAAAAGAAAATGCTGTCATGTACAGCAGGGCAGCAGGCAGAACACTACTTCTTATTCAATCTTCCTTCCATGCATATAATAAATGAAATATAGGTAAAGAAGTAACTTTGTGCATTCCTCCTCCTCTGCTGATTTATTATCGATTGTGGATTTTGTCTTTGTGACTTGTAGTTTGAATAATTTTCCTTCCAGGTGCCTACAACAGCTGCCTCAACTGAAGCTGAAGCTCGGATCTTTTGGCTTGGTCTCATTATCTGCCCAGTTATTTGGACAGTGTTTTTCTTCAGCACCTTGTTCTCCTTGAAGCTGAAATGGCTGGTAAGTCTGGGGGTCCTGGAAGACCTAGAGCTGACAGACAGTGTTAGGAGAGGGAACACCCAGATCCCTTAGTTTCACAACAGTCTTTGAACCACATCTTCCAACAGTACAAAAATTCCACTGATAGCTTCAACAGATCAGAGGAGTTTTTCTGCAGTCAAGCCCTGCAGGCTGGAACAGGTCAGTAGTTTTTAGCCCCACTTCTACTAGGGTATAGGATGTCGACTCCTTCATCTAACTTGAGAACCTTAAATGGGTGGCAAAATGACGGACTTCTTTTTAACTGTAGCAACTTTTCCCCAAGTTACTTCAGTCAAAGCAAGTAATAGGGGAGGATAAAAAATGAGTAAGTGATGCTGGTTTTCATCTCTCCTTGGAACTTGAATGTTACTTGCTCTTAAAAGTAAGGTTTTAGATCTCTGGTACCATTGCCTTTTGAAAGAACCAGTATATAGTGTTTAAAATCTTTATAAATTGAGCTATAAGTAAGTATTTTATAATTACTGTATTTATAAGCCATCTACTCTACAAAGAAAATAAAAGAAAATATTACACATTTTTCTAAACACAGGAGGAAGTTAACTCCACATACTGCATTATTTTAATATATTTTTGTCTATGAAGTCTTCAAGTTTTCCCCTGTAAAAATTAAGTGGTTGAATAGTCACCACAGAATTAATTTTGTCAAGTTCCTAGCCATGCTAAGCACAATTTCTTAATTCAGTTTGAAAAGATAAGAAGTGTCTTGGACATGTGCAGCTATATAACCTGCAACAGCCAAGATTACATTTGATTATTAAATGAAACAGGAAATTCAGTGATGGGTACGAATCAACTGCAAATCATTAACTGCTTTCTAGTGCCCACAATGGCATAGCTAACCATGGAAATCTGGTTGGAAATCCGTACATTACAGGATCTTATTTGTACTGAATAAGGCCTTTGTCAGCTAAACAAGGCTGTGGATTTGATGTGGATCTGGATCTGAAACTTTTAGATACAAATCAGATACACTTAGATAAAAATTTTCACTTTTAAAAAGTGAAATTATTATGGAATATCTTGAATGGGTTCCTTTTTTGAGTAAGTGCTTTTTAGGAAAGTAACAAAGTCTTTCACGATACAGAATGACAAAAGACGTATTGGTGTTTTGATAAAAAGTGGCATGTTGTAGAAAGAAACCATTGTGTTAAAGTTTGACATGACTGGATCTCTTTAAAGGTCACTTATTACTGGAAGGAATATCCCCCTCTTGCAGCATGTGTGTGTATCTATATATACATATACACGTGTATTCTATGCATTCAGTCTATACAGAGCAGTGTGTTTGTCCCAGCTGAACTTTTGTTTGTCTGCAGGCTCTTGTGATAGCTGGGATCTCCCTTCAGACTGCTAATTTATACGGCTACATCCACTGCAAGTTAGGGGGACAAAAAAGCATCAGCAGAGTCACTTCAAGGTTTCTTGTAACAGCAGCTGTTCCCAAGAGTAAGTACCGAGTTGGCCTGTCAGCTACAGCCCATGACACATCCCATACTGACCTGCCTCGCACTGCTGCTTTCAGCTCTTCCTAGGTGTTAGGCCCCAAGACACCTCCTGGCAGGGCTATCCTGATTCCCCAGTAATCCTCTCCCAGAGAACTTGCTTGGCAGGGCTGTGCCCTGTGGTGCTTTGCTGTTTTGGGAAGCCTGCTGAAGTTTCACAGCTGAGCGGCTCCCAAGCCCCATGAAGAACATCCTCTGAGTTAACTCCTCAGAGGGGGATGCCTTCTGAGGTATCACAGTACCTCTGCCCACCTGGGAAAGCGATCTCCAACCCAGGCTTCCACCAGGCTCTTCCCTGCCTTTTGTAAAAGATTCCTACAAGCTGGGTCATGCCAGCACTCCCGCTTCCTGCGTCCACTCTATAGGATAGACAAGGAGGATCTCAGAAGACTGCACTGAAGAACATGGGAAGACAGCCACTAGGTAATCGAGTAAGGAAGAACTAAAAGGATGAGCAGTAAAAAATATTTATTTACGAAAGCTGTTATTCATAGGAAGATATTTAAGTTAAGCTCTTCTAGAATTATGCCTGCATTAAATGAGGATTTTGTGTCATTTGTGTTTGTCTTGCAGTTCTGGAAGATTGAGAGCCTTTGTTACTTACTTAAAGGTTTCATCAGAAAGTGGTTTGTGTAGGCACAAAACCAACGCTTACGGTTTGTACAGAACACACTTCTTTAAGAAAACACCTGTCAACCAAACTGAAACTGCTGGATTATCTTAACCAAGAATTAGAGTGTAATCAAGACGATGCTCTTTTGTTTGATTTTGGAACTACAAACAAAAACAAACTGCCTTTCCTTCTTGTACACAACACTGAATTTTCAAAGCTTTGATCCCACAATAAAAAGAGGAATTACTACTATAAAGGGCCTCATTAAAGATATCAAATGTTTACTTTTTAACATTCAGGCTTAGGGTTAAGCACGAGACCAAACAACAGTGACAGAGCCCGTTCACACAGTACTTGTATGAAGCAGTCAGTACTGTATAAATAGTTTTAGTATGTTCATCTCTTTCTGATACCTGTAATAAATAAAATATTGTACTTGTACTATAATTAACTTGCCTGAACTCTAGTTGGTTTCTGGTTTAAAAGTGATGCCAATTATTAAAAAGACAATACTATACTGGATTTCACTCTAAATACAGAGCTTTTCCACTGAAATGATGGCATTACAATTCATCCTGGCACAGAAGGCAGGACAAAGCCCACTACCTGTGCACAGCAGATACATTAAACAACATCCCAGTAGCAGCCAAGCATATTTTATATTCAGCTTTGTAAATAAAATCTTGTAAACACGTCTTCAAACACCAACTTCATATTCAGGTGGTTAGTGCCAGGACACCGGATGCAGGTTGCACCTGTGCACCTAACAGAGATGCAGTTTTATAGCTTTTAGCAAGCTTTAAGACCACCTCGGAACAACAAGAATCTTGAACTATGGAAAAAAAAACTAAGGCAAGAACATTCATATTAAGAATTTATTTGCAAGATACAAAAAGAATACATTCCTTCTATGGAATCAAGGCATAAGTTACATTTCTATAATTACACATGAACTAAATTTCAGATAATCTTTTCTTCTCGAAAATGGTGTTGATCACAGTACTCCTGAATCCCTGCAGAGACAGTGAAAAAGCAATGTAAGTAATACTTCAGTGGTGGATCAGGAGTTACTTATTGCTGCATTGCTCTGTCCCGTGTTGGCACAAATACCACAAGTTGGGCTCTTATCAGTGAAAATGGCTTTAGGAGTTCCCCAGCTGTTTGTATTCTTGACCTGCACACCACCAGCTCTTCAGCTAGTTTTTGTATGTTTTTTTGCGCAGTTATGATTAGAAGTAGGGGCAGTAATTTGCCAGCTGTACCATACTCAGCTATGGTGGGCACCCCTCAACTGGCATGCTGGAGAATCTGAGAACTTTTCTGTGAGAGCAAGTACACAACACATCATTTCTGAAAATGAATGACTGAAGCCAAACACTGAAACCAGTTCTTACATCCAATTTCATTATTGCTTTAAAAGCCTGTCCTAACTGATGCCCAGAGAACATAGTGTTTGCATCTGTTACTTTCATAATTGCTATGCACATCTACTGGTTTGGGCAGAATAATATAATTCTGTTTAGCTCCTTTACACATTGCAGAAGTGCTCAGAACCAAGAGGACTCACTTGCACAGTGATGTTCACTTACTTTGAATGATATTCCTGTAAGATGACGTAGCTGGAGACTCGGGTGCTTCAGACAAGAAAGACTGGCCTTTGTCACAACTTTTTCCTTGAAGAACAGGGAAAAACATGAAAGCAACGGAACAGGAAGAGATGAACTTTTCTTGATTTTCCCCTTTATTCTGCCTACCAGTTGTAGCCTTCCAAAGAGCCACTTGCACCTACTATTCCTTTTAAGAAATCCTCATGTCAGTAACATAACTAGAACTACAGCCTACATTTTTACAATGGAACACTATTAGCAGAAACCTTCAGCCATTGGTCTGGGAGCACTGACCCGTTCCTTGATATCATTTAATCAAGTATTAATTGCTAACAACTGGTGGGCAAGGAACCCAGCCTTCTCACTATCCACAACAGAACTGGAACCGTGAAGTTTAAGCACTAGTTTTAATGCCCAACATCTACAAGATATTATTCTTTGTAGCAGTTATGATTTTATTCAGTCTGTACCTCCAGGTGATTACACCAAATAGCCATGTTGTACTTCCAGTATGGTTATACAGCAGAAAATATGGATAATATAATCTTAATCAAAATTAACTTTCAGGGTAAGGAAATCATGCTAGGACTCTCTCTCTTGACACACCATGTTATGTCACAGTTCCAGTAACTTTCGATTCAAAAAATGTTCCATCTAAAAGTCGATATTTACCCGAGAGACAGAATGTTTAAGATTCTAATTCATCACTGTCCAAGTCAGGGTTTTCCAGCAATAACATCAATATAGGAGGAAAAACTTGTTTTAAATGTAATGCAATAGAGTAACTTTACCTATTTGAGGATCTAGAGGCACTTTACCCAGGAGGGAAACATTCAAGTTTTGGCACATCTTCTCTGCACCTCCAGTAGTTGGGGGAAAGATCCGAGATTCATTCTGGGTCAACATGAAAATCAGGGTTAAAATATTGCAATTCTGAGAAGAAGGCATTTTTGGAGCAATGTTTGATATACAAACATCATCAAGATAAAAAATGCTGCAAGATACAGGTAGTCTTACCTTACACTTCGGACATATAAAGCCACTCATGTTTTCCACAACACCTATGATTGGCAGTTTCACTTTATGGCAGAAGTTGATCTCCTTCCGAACATCCTGAAGGGATACTTCCTACAAATATCAGGAAACACTCCTATTTTGACTGTAATGTTTTAATGCTGAACCCATTAACTCACATCCTTAGAGCTATTTCAAAGTTCACAATGAATTATTACCACTCTCTTTGTATTCTGAAGAATGCAAACCTGCGTTACGTGCTCTAGCGGCAATTCTGTAGTAGCATCAGAACAGGTACAACAGTGCTTGCCTAACGAACATGGCTCCATTTCAAACTCTGACTTCAGCCATATTTGTTTTAGCTCCTCTACTGACCTCGTATCTTTAGTTCTTTAAATGTAACTGTTTCACACTTTCAGTGTACAGAGAGACTCCTGCTGTTCTGTGTAGAGCAGGCAGGGACAAGAACCACCAGGCTCACACTTGTTTTCTCTTTTCAAGCAGCTTATCAACCTCTCAGGCTTTTCACATACACGCCTGACTTCACTCAGCTTTCCTGCTCCCTTTTCCTGCCCTCACCATCTATCTGATACCTCCTTCAACATTTCACTTCCTTTACATTTTATTCTTTCAGCTGTTGTGGAAATACTTTTTTAAAAGTCTTTTGCTAGTTTGATCTCCTGTTCCTTTCCAAACCAGGCATTAAAAATCTATGCTTGAATTTGATGTATTTTGAGTTTCTGCTCTTCAGGGGCTGATTTTTCTTTTAAAAATGCACAAAGTTGCCTACTGGAAGCAACAAGCTAGTGCACGCGGTGTCAAACACTGCACACCTTAGCGCTTCAAACCTAAAATTCTTACTGAGTTCTGAACATCAAACCATTGGTGAGTAAATCACAAATTATCAATTATGTGAACTCTCATCTCGAAGAAGGAAGTGAAACACTGCATGTTCCCTTCACCACACAGGTGCTGACAGCTTTGGACTGTGAACTGCTCGGTGGTTTAGCGACCCACTCAGATCCCCTGCTCCACCTAATGCACAAACCAGCCAGCTGCAGGCACAGAACAAGGAAGTCAAAACCCTTAGACTCCGAACCATCATTTCTCTGAAGTTTAACAGAGGCTCTGACCCAAGGATTGCCTTTAACTGCCACAGTGCTTCTGCCAACGGAAATTTAGTTCTCATACCTGTGGGGTAGTGATTATAACAGCCCCATCGATGTGCGCTGCGCTAAGATACTGCACGATTGATAAGTGTTCATCTGATGTTCCTGGAGGGGTATCTACAATCAGGTAATCGACTTCACCCCAGTCCACGTCACGAAGAAATTGTTTTATCAACCCTAAAAGAAAGGAAAAAGATAAATCCCTGTATTTAAAATTTTAGGGTCTACTTCAGCTTTTACAGTCTAGGTAAGCAGATTCTTCTGACTCATCAACTTAAGCACAGAAATGCTTATTTTGCCAAGGCTTTAAAAAACCCCCTCAATACAGCATTTGGCCTTCTACCATCATAAAATGGGTATGTTCAACTAAAGAAAACAAGTAACCATTCACCCATTTTTTCCCTGTAGCCTACTATATTACATTTACATCATTAAACAAGCTCACAATGCTGAATGTTTCAAGTACCCAAACTGTTGTCAATACATACCATTTTTTTTTGGTCCCCTCCAGATGACAGCATCATCAGGACTACTAAGCAAGAACCCTACGGACATGACACCTAAGTTTTCTTCAACATACTAAAAGAGAAGGAGAGAAACCCAGTAGAGCATACAGAACAGCAAAGAAAGGAGAGAAACCAACTCTGTAAACAGAAATTTTGTAGAAGAAGCAGTTTGAGACATTAAGAAAATAAAGGCAGAGAACTTTCTGCTTCTATCAAAGGACACTGAAAACTACAACTTCTGTGCAATGCTCACCAACTACGTGCACAGACTGAAAAAACCTCTGGTTGTAGTACGATTTACAGTGGTTTATGGAATCACTGGTGACAGCATAAGGCTAAAAGCAGCTTTCCCTCTCAGCTTCAAGCTGCCTTTTTCACAGCATGCACACGTCTTTGGACAACTAACACCGCTGCAAAACTTCCCCTGCATTTTCAGAAGATTAACGAGGTTTTTCTTGGGTGTGAAATACTTGTCTGTCATTGAAAAGGTGATGTACTGTACAGCTGGACGACAACCAAAAATAACAAAATCAACTACCTTGTATTTATTCCTCATAATATAGTAGGGAAGAGACACTTAAAATAATGAAGCTGTTTTAGAAAAGTAGTATTATTATAACTAGCAAAAGAAATTGGACACTCTGATCTATACAGCCTTTTTACATCATTAGAAAAAGAACAGAAGGATGCATGGCTCCTCCCTCACTCATTTCTCCCTTTAGGAGAACCAACAAACTTTCTGAAAGTTACACCCACTTACCACTGGAGACCATCCAGACCCACTCTGATGAACCTGAAAATTGAAGTGACACAAAGTTACGTTAGAAATAAATACAGATGTTACATAGAACAAGAATGTAAGTCAAAACTGAATAAACAGCTATCCTGCCCGTAGGAACAACACTGCTTTATTGGAGCTGCTAAGTTAAAAACTGCAGAGGGCCAGATCTCCATCAGTAAGTGAACAGTAACAGTTCAACTCTTTTGCAAGAAACTTACCCATGACTTTATATATTTATATTAAATATTCTAGAGCTTACAAGTAACGTTAACATTATTAAGTTTAAATGAATATGTGGCTGATATGCAGCACAAGCTGGTTTGCAGAACTGGTCATCCTGAAAGCAGACAACTCTTTTGCGAAGTCAATTATGCTCAACTTCTCTATCTCATCTTCTTTACTTCCTCACCCATTGCCACACATTTCCAAATAAGCAGTCTTTTTTGAAACCTAAGTCTACAAAACCCTAAAACATTAGTGAAAAATTGAGCAGAAATCCTTTAAACAACAAGTTTGAGCTTTCACTCACCTGTTCTCCTTCTAGACCCATCATTTTAGGGATTGATGGCCCACAGATATCTATGTCCAGCAGAGCAACCTGGAAAACAAACCAACCAACCCCCCACCCGGGAACAAGCTCGCACAGGACCATTCCCAAAACCTAAATCACGCAGCGAAACCACCGTCCCGCCCTTCATACGGGAAACGGGTTCAGACCCTTCGGAAGAAGGAGATCCGTTCGGCCCCAGCCCTGCCCGGTTGTCCCAGGGGAGCCGCGGGGCGGGACCCGGGGC
>NW_010196774.1:0-2132 GCF_000695765.1 Mesitornis unicolor
CCTAAGGCCTTGAAATCTTTCTTCAATCCCCCCAAACCACGGGACCCGGCTTCCTCCCCATCTGTCTGGAATACTAGCAGCGGGTAGTAGTCCGTCGGGTGCACCAGGTTGGGGAGTGCCCTGGTGATATCCCTGATCCGGGCTCCGGGCAGACTACAGACTTCCCTATGTTGAGGGTCAGGTCTGCATATTGGGCCCTCTGTCCCTTTCAGAAGGGAATTGTCCACTACAATTACCCTTCTTTCCTTCTTATCAGAGGCAGTCCTGAGGCGTGGAGTCAGTTGCCTCTTCCTGCACGACCGTGTAGGTGGGCCTTGCACCACATCCTCACTTACCTCTTCTTCAGATCAAGAAACTGTTTTTCAGATATTCATGAACTGTCATTTTAGCATGTTTCAAGAACATTGTGGACCATAATCTCTGTTCCTGTAAGTGAAAAACCACCAAAAGAAAAAGGAGTTGCATGACATTTTACTAATAATGAGTTTGGCTTTAAAACATTGTTAACATAAATTACTGACACAAGATTCTAAGCCTTGACACTACTGCAGAGCAAAGAAATGAACATAATGTTAATATATCTCATTCTCAGAGTATAACAGTAGTACTTTGCTACTCACTTGGGCTCTGGCTTATGAGTCTTTTAGTGGACTAGGCTGGAGTGGACTGGCCAGACAGTTTCTTACTGCCACTGCAATGAGCTTTCTGGAGTGTATTACAAAGTAGGCTGTAATTATATTACACTGGTGTCTTCCAGAGAAGGTACAAAAGGGAACAAGCAGAATTGGTTGGTTGTTTTAATTTAAACTAAGCTTGTGACAAAAAAAGACAATTAAACAAAATGACATGGCCAGCAAGTGTATATAAGAGCCAGGGACAGAACCTGCACTACTCAAATGTCTGTCTTGTGCCCAAAACAAGGCACACTGCTGGAAGAGGCATTTCAAAATTTTCATTTTCCTTGCTTTGAATTAGCAAAACTATCCATGAAAGTCATTGTTATGCAGTAACATTCAGTCACAAAACAGAGAAGAATGGATTTTTTAGTATAAACTTATGACTGAATTTAGAGTTTGCATTTTTCTGGCATTTCAAGTTATATGAAATTCTGTTCTGCTCTGTGAATTTAGCAGGCCACTCATTACAATTAACCTGGGAAAAAAGGCCCATACAATGATCTGCACTTTCTTGTTTGTTTCAGATAAAAAACTTGTCAGCAAAAATTGTATTTTTAATCGAAACGTACTCTTGTACAACTCCATTGCAACAGAGATGAGACATTCTTACACAAGAAAAAGAGGAATTTGCCCAGTAGATAAAAAGAACAAGATATTATCTTAAAACAAGAAAAATAAGTAAAGCAACTGGAAGGATTAAATCATGCAGATAAACACTCCAGTCAAAACAAAGTTGTCCTTTTGTAAGTTATTTTGTTAAATTTAAAAACAGAGCTTATGTTGTCTGAGTTCTTCTTCTTGTTTTAAATACCAGCTTCAAAGAGCATTAAATATAAAGTATATCTTTTGATTTCAGTTACTGAACATAAACTGTACATGAAAATTAGCAAGAAGATTGGGCTGAAGGGAAATGTAATTTCAAAGATCTGGTGTACTCCAGCATGAAACTAGAGGGCTTCTGCTTTGTTTGTGTGGGTTACTGAGAACCGGATTCTATTCTGTGGCTTCCTTTGCCTTTATGTGGAATTTACACAAGCTGGAAATGCAGTTTTCAACACCAGAGAATGGTGGAGGGATTTCGTTCTCCTTCCTTCCCTTTAGAAGTCCACTTCTATTCTGCAAGGTACCCAGGCACAAACATTTCAAATGTCACTGCTAGCCCATAACTAGTGTCTCACTGTGCTCACCAAACCCTAAGCATGTGCTGAATCACTTTGCTGAAGAGTGACAAACTTAAGCATTTGCTTAACATACTTTTCAAGTTGGGGTAGATTCAAATACAGTCTCTTATAGCTCCCTGAAGGCTATTGTAGTAAATTTGAGAGATAATGTTCATATCATAAATAGAAAACAGGTCTAACTTAAAAATTTAGTGATGGTTTAATCTTGGCAGTGTTGTGTCAGAATAGGCAAAAATGGAGAACTACTGATAAAATTAATTTTTATTTCCTGCTG
>NW_010196774.1:2163-2909 GCF_000695765.1 Mesitornis unicolor
ACTTTAATCTCAAAGTATGATACCCTAGTTCTTGCTAGAATATATGTCTCTGGAAAGACAATTTCCAGTGTTGGCACTGGACTTTTCAATAGAAGAGCACATAAAGAATGGTAGTAATAACTGATTTCAAACATCTTAATAACCAAATCTCATAGACTTTTATAATGATTCATATTAGGGTCTCAATAAGGAGGAAAAAAATTGAAATAAAACACCTTAATCATAAGTCATTCAAATGGCAAATGTGAAACAGATTCAAAGCCTTATATAATTTTCTCTTTGGTGTCAAGTGAACAGTCCTCTACTCTGGAGAGGTTTCTGATACAGCAGCTATGATAATTGTGTAAGTCATGGACATATTAATAACTGTAACTGCATAGCCAGCCATTAAGACCAGCTCATATATTAAGAGGTGGCAAATGGGTTTGAGTGTCTTAGTATTCACAAAAAGCATGTTTCTGAAAACCACTAATAACTTTTTAGAACACAAATGGATAATTAGAATGCATTTATAGTCATACTATACAGCTAAAATTTACATTATACTTATGCAGACAAGGTTATCAAAAAGGTATGTGAGCTGACTTTTAGTGAGAGTTAGTTAAGCGCTAGATATTTAAATTCTAAATTTATTTAAATCCCCTAGAGGATCAGGGAGAAAAGCTTTTACTACATAATACAACGAAAGGAAAATAAAGAATTTTTAAAGTTCTTCCATATTCTAAGGACACTGAATAAAAATTCCT
>NW_010196774.1:2940-7098 GCF_000695765.1 Mesitornis unicolor
AGGGCTGCCAATTCACTCTGGTTTCCTAACACCGTTCCCCAGCCTCTACCCACCTTAAAGTAGCTATCAGACTTCACCATTGCTAATATTGCTATTAGTGCTGTCAAATATTTTTACCTTGTTGCTACACTGGGGATGAAAACAATGACAAAATCCAATTGTAGGGAAGGTCTTCACGTGGCATTAAAGTTTATTGCTTTATAAGCCAGTACTTCTTACCACACTAATGCTAACTATATATATCCCCACAGTAGACCTTTAGGATCTGAAAGGAAAAAAAACCCAAGTGCTGCAGAGCAACCTATCTGTTATAACATTCTCCATCTAAATCCCATGTATCTATTAATACTAAAAAAAAAAATATGAATACAAGGCAATGTGCCAGGATAGCATTAGAGAAGAGAGGGGCAGTGGCATGTATTAGACACTGAGGTTAGCTTTTTCGGCTTTCATTTAAATCTGAGGAATGAGGAAACTGAAACTGCTTCTTAATACAATCCTCTAGTTAAGTCAAAACTCACTGAGAGGCAAAGAATTTGAAATAATTTACTATTGTAGCAGAAAAAACATACAGTAATGAAGTAAACCAACCCTTAGTTAACAGTGATCCTTATTTACATACTTAAATCAACATAAAGGAATTGTTAGTAATTTGTATGAACATGTTACTCTGTATTGTTAGGTTTCAGAGACAGTTTCCAACCTGATGGACAGTGTAACACTTTAATCACAGTCAGATGAGTTCAGCATGATGCAGGAGGAAAATTTTGTGATTAATTCTGTTGGCCCAGGCACAGGTGCCTGGAAAATGGATTAAAGAGGTCCACTAAAACATCATTTACCCTTACCAGTGCTGAAGTCCTATACTGCAAATTCTCTAATCACCAATATTTTCCACAGTTTAAATTAGATGACTAAAGCTCTTATATACCTTTAAAAATCTAATCTTCCTAGTTTTTCCATTCTATGAGAAAATCTCTCCCTCTCATTGCTGAGAGATTCACAATACCCCAAATTTCTCATACTCTAAAAAATCATTCTACTTAGTCAGCTGTCAAGAATATATTTTAGTACTTCCTTATTTCCTTCAAATAGCATCATGAATAGTGAATGCACATATTCCTTTTTGAAATATCATTATTGTTCATATAAAATTAAAAATTTCTATTTTTTGGAGACTATTGCATTTTCTAGTCAATTTGTACTGTCTCATTTTCCATCATTTGTCCCCAGTAATCACATTGCTCAGCCCTGATTAACTTGATTCATAGCTTTTAACATATTTTAATTGTTTATAATTGATTTTCATGTCTTATTAATCATGAAAGTTATCTCCTACTTATTGATCTCAAACCTCCGTTCTTTACTAGTTTTCTGCCTTAGTTCAAGGACTTGAATGCTGTACAAAAGATGGCAGTGTCTTTTCTGGGACTGATGGCCCTGTTACTTGGAAACGCATTAGCTCTTTTTTCCTTTAACATGCAAATTCCTTGATCATTTTCCAGTTGCTTTGTGTTTTGTTGATGGGTGAATCTGGTCTTCTGGAGAGCCTTCCAGAATGTGGGAAGTTTGTGCTTTGCATAGATAGCTTGGAAAAAGTAATGTGGCAGAAAAGTTACAAAGACCCCTGGGGGTTGAAATGAATTCTTATGGCAAGACACGAGCTAGAGCAGTTCTGATGCTCATCTAAAGTACTTTGGGGTTCAAAGTGGCCCTGGAACAGCTTGAACACCAGAAATTACATATCTGATTGACAGGCGTATTTACTACTCTCCCCCTAACTGTGCCAAATGCAGCTGATGCTTTTTTCCGAGGAGTCTGAAGAACAGATTTCTCTTAATGGAAGATACTGTCTCTGTTTCTGTCTATTGTTTCTGGATAAAGCATAATTTTCAGAGATTGTTATTTAAGATCATCCAAAGAATACTAATTGTTTGTTTGCAAACTCTTCATTGATTCTATATGAGGGTCAGAATTAGGACATATTCTCTGTTCCTTAATTGAATGGCCCCCACTTTCTGCTTTCACTCAGAACTTGTGCCATTTGTCACAAATAAATTTTATTTTCTTACTGGAGGCAACTTTGGATGTTGTCCTGATATAGTTATTTACAAAACCTGTATTTTAGGAAAGGCATGGATGACATAGGCTTAAAGGAGTCCATAAGTGAATTCATGAAGGACAAACGTACAAGTGTTCTCCCTTTGTATTTCTCTACCCATCGAAAATAACCCCTTTTCCTTAATAATCAAGAACAGCATATTTGCATTATACACTGAGGAGTTAACAGAGCACTGCTCAGCTTTTTTCCCTAAATATTCCATAGCACTCTAATGCCTTTTATGCTTGGATTTCTTTTTCAAAGCTTTTATTAAAAAAAAACCTCTCCACAAACAACTGTGACAATTAGTATTTACAAAAAAGGAATAGGCTCAGATCAGTCGCAGGCAGCAACGTTCAAACACACTGTAGCTTTAATGTCCACTTGATTTATACACCTTTCCTCAAGGACTCTACGTCTTGCACAGTGAATAAGCAAGGTTTCTAGTGTTTTCATTCCACTTATTATCATGAGGCAGAGGGCAAGCACTGACCAATCACAAGCAATATGATTACAGTCTAATTACTTTGCTTCTAATAAACAGATTTCAGATTTGCTCTCTTGAAATAAAATAGCATGATTTAAATAAACGAATGTAATGAAACATTAGTAATTGACATAAAAGGAGCACATTCTCTTAGCCTTACACTAGACTGATTTGTTCCATTAGTGAAACCAACAGAAAAAGTCTTTTGTTTTCTTTGTGTCTGTCATTTTACAGTTTTGACAAGTAAACATTGTTTAAGTAAAGAAATGTAAATATTAAGAGGTCTGGTTTTGCTATTGAGGCTGGGAAATAATCAGATTTTCTAAACCAGGATACAATCACAGATACTACATTGCACCGTGCCTGTGCTACAGGCACTGAAATGGCTGTTATAATTAAATGTGACACTTGCTCACTGGAAAAAACCATGCCTGTGAACACAAGGGCTACCCAAAGCAGAGCAGAAGAATGTGTCAGTGTAGCAGAGACAGTTCACTGAGAGCCAGCAGGGCCCACCCAAAGAGAGATTTTGCAAGTGAGAGAATGAGTCACGGAGCAGTTACACAACCTGCATTTGCATACTGGCCCAAAGGAAGAGTATGTGAGAGAGACTTGAAAATAGGTTGCAAATACAGAAGCAAACCCAGCACAGCTAGAAGTTGAAAGCTTTTATTGCACAGTACTGGAGTGGAAAGATAATACAAAATCTCAGTGTCACATGGGGTCTAACCTGCGGTCATTTAGTGAAAGTAAAGAGAGAAAATTAGGGGGTAACAACTCAGTAGGATAGCCCAGTGGTAGCAGCGTGGGCTCAAGTAAAACACCTCCTGGGTTACTAGAACAGCATGTCTAGTGGCAGCTCACTGCATCTTTGGAGAACATGCTTGTCATATGTCACTGTTTGACAGGACAGGCTGTCAGATATAAGGACATGATGTGCCTCCTTTTCTCTCCAGGCTTTTCTGGGACTCTGACATAGCAGTTCATTCTGGCTTGGAACAGCTCAGTGGGATATTAACTCTGAGTGGTGCATGCCTACAAGGAGGTTTTGGTCCCGTGCCTCACTATCCTTTTCGGGCATATCTGTGTAGAAGCAGGTACAGTTATACATATGCCAGGTTCAAGTGGATAAAAACATAATTTATCATTTTTTTTCATTTTTTTTTAAAGCAGTACCAAAGATATTTTCTGGGTTTTGTAGAAAACCTATTCTCTTTGTTGAATAAATATTTTTAATCCACACATCTACAAATTAGACTTTCTTTGGAGAGGTTTTCTCTTGTTTGGGTTGGGTTGTTGTATTTTAAATTAATTTAGCATTTCCTTAATAATGAGTTTAATTTGCACTCTAAAGTAAAAATTAACATGAAAATATTAATTGTAAAATTATATTTTTCTGAAGATGGCTATTTTCTATCTAAATTGAAACTAAAATGGTGAAATTTCTGGTAAAATAAAAAACAGATGTTTTGGTCACCTTTACACTTTCATTTTTCAAAGAATGACACAGTAACTAAATGGCATAGCCACATTGTCCACATGAATATAAGTTTTAAACCACTCCATGGAA
>NW_010196774.1:7129-28068 GCF_000695765.1 Mesitornis unicolor
GGCTGTTTCAGCTCACCTCACATATATGTTTACACTTTTAACTTTGTAGGTCCCTAGTCTGAGTTTGTGTCAAATGCCACTGGTTAGACATAGACTTGTAGCAAAGGAGGAGAAAAAAGACACCTGCTCCAGGCTTCCTTCTGACTTGGATTTGGAATGAGAGTGAACATCTGATACTGCTAGCTTTTCTCAATGTGGCACCACCAATGCTGTCTAGAAATATGGTACCATGTGTGGGTCAGGCTTCTTTCTCTGCTATTTCTATCAGCGAATTGCTTTTGTACAGATTTCCATATTTTAGGCTGTATTATTCATTACATAATTTCTGTGAACAGTTCTTGGTATCTCAGTCACTGTTCATTTGGACTGGACATATGGGTCACAAGCATCCTTGACTAAGTAACCATGTCACTTAGTGTCAGCTACTCAGAATAAACATGATTCTAAATTAGAAGTTCACTGTCCATGACTCTTAAACTGTAAAAAAAACATAGGAACAATAAAGGCACATGTTTCTGAAATTAATACCACGGAATCCTTAAAAGTCAAACTTCCTAATATTCAAACAAACAAATAGCTAGGGGAAAAAATTGAAATATTCCTACAGCACTATGTTCAGGCTGCTGTTGTGCTGACTCTATGATGTAAGTATTTGTATAGAGTTCAAAATTCTAAACACTAACTTCTGGTACAGAGAAATATCAGATTCTGAAGAGGTTTTCCTATATAAAATAACATTTAGATGTAAAATGAGTATCAGTTGAACTCATATTCAAAATATCTGAAATGTGTCAAGCACTAAATGGTGTGTCACAAAGTTTTATATGACACGCTGAAATTTGAAAAATTGGTTTGATTAATGAATGGTAGTTTTTAAGATTTTGACACAGTATTTTACTTGTGAAGACTTTCTAAGGTCTCATTCAGTATGTATATCTTATCACATACTTTATTTGATTTTTACTACAAATAATCAGGTCACAGAATGATGTTAAATAAAAATGTATGTCACCTGAGACACAAAAAAATTATTACAGAGCAGTATTCAAGAAGAGAATGATGGTGCTGCATACATGAATGGTACTAGGCTTGGTGATGCACAAAGGGAACAACAACCCTACTCTCACTACATGGAACAATGACTGGAATTTATCCTGATCCAAGATTAAAAGCCAGGCATGTCATCGGAAACTTTTACATAACCTTACGACAGATGTCAAAGAGCATACATGGGATGAATGCATCCTAAGAGTCAGGATAAGCTGCAGTTACAACTGATGTGCAGTCCTTATGCTTCCCAGGATTAAATGAGATGAGTAGCGGTGTGCACTCAGTCGTTGCAGCATGCATTTGAAGGGGCTGTCTGATCTTTATTCTCCTTACATGCAACTTAGCACCGGAGCTCTTACCTAGTGTACTTTCAACTGAAAGAAAACTGTTCTCCATTCCAGATTTTAAGATCTTTTTTTTGAGTGATTCACTTTGATTGTTTTTAACACAAAACACAAATGTAATAGGGAATCAGTCACCCGTAATAAAATGTTGCCAACTCCAGGAAGTACGTATTCTGCACCTGCAAAGCTTCCCATCAGTATTCTAAAAATCAAAAAAACCCTGACAAACTTAAGACCGTAATAAAGTAATTATATAAACAAGATTCTAGGAATTATGCACTATATAATGAGAAGTGTTTGAAAACCTTATAAAAATTAGGATTGCTTTATAGCTCATGCAAAATTATGGTGTTTCCTAAACCCACCCCAAATACAAGATTTGTGGATAAGATTATAATTAATATTGACTTAATTTACAGATGATAGAATTTGAAGCTTTATCTTGCTTTTACCCCCTGTCAATAGCAAACTGATCAAGAACACTAATGTCAAAATTATTTGGCCAGTCTTTTACATTGCCCAGAGATTTAACCTGCACTAGCACCCAGAATTCCTCATGGAGCAAACTTTTCTCCTTCATAATAAGAACGAAGAGACAGTGTGGTGATAGAGCAAGCAGAGGACTGGGTACTTGTAGCAGAAGTACTTAAAAGAATGCAGAAGGTGTGAATGCAAGATGAAGTTTAAAATTTGGTCTAGTCCAATACTTTAACTATTTCATGTCATATCCATCAGGCTCCGGTTTTTTTACTTTCACACTGCATTTCACAAATGAAGCATTATGGGCTTTTTAACTTGGCAGGAAAATCTAGACTTGATTTACTCATGCCATTTAAACAGCTCACAAAGTAAAGCAGTAACTAAAATTCCCTTATCTGAAAAATCTTTCCCATGCCTAGTAACAGAAATACAATGACTGTAGTAGAACAAATGAAGAAGTATGAGGAGCCCAATCTTAGTATGAAACAGGAATCCACCATTTTTAATATGTGAATTTATGTCAGTGCAAAAATGATTTCTCAAGAACTGTATCAATGAGACTATCTACTTGACAAATGAGATCACAGTCATATAACAGGCCCATAAACAAAATTCTGTGATAAACGCTCAGCATAACAATTATAATTTCTTTTCTAGAATTTAAATTACTTCTGCTATTCATTTTGACAAAGGAGATGTGCTATGGAATATTTAATACAAGAAAGAGCTAAGCATATTTGTATGATGAGAGATTTCCACCTGCATAGGCCCAGCTGAAGCAGCCATGCTAGATAAATCAGGGAACAGAAAACTTCAGAGCTGACCACAACTGTAACTGTAATGGTCTAGCTAAGGAAGGAGAGGAAATCCCTTCTGAAGTCTCTCAGAAAAGGACCGCATGAATTAAAAACACACTTTAGAAGCTGTATCTACTTTTCCATCTGCACACTTTTTAAGAAGTCAATAAGCAGATGTCTCTGTAGGAGGCTCCACTGAATGAATAACTGAACGGCTACATTCTGTAGCGTATGTCTGAATCATTAGTTTGTTTGATAGTGCTCACTGAACTCTTAGACAAATTTAGAGAACTTGGTTGACAACTTCAGTGACAAGGAGGACAAAACAGAAACAGAACTGCAGGTTCTGTCTAGTGTAACATTACAGAGCATAAAAGCCTCACATCTTTTTCTGAAAATTCAATTTTCAACTAAGAAAAAAAATATTTTAAAGCTGTCAATATTCTTCATTTGAGATGGTAGGAATTCCCAGTGTTACTGGGTCTTGAACACTGTACCTGGATGCTTGGAGTAAGTCTTGGAAGAAGTCTCACTGACAAGTGTTTTGTAAGAATCCCTAAGGACTCAGACACAAGCAAGAGTGCCTAGGAAATATGTCTGAAGTCTTCATACAAGTGGCAGATGAATAATTTCACTTTGTGAAAATCTAAGTCTCATGGAAAGAGAGATACAGTGGTAGGCTAAGTAAATGCCTAAAAAAAATTGTGAAACTGATATTACATGAAAATAAGCAAGAGTGGCCAATTTGAAATCCAAAGGAGTTCTGCTCTGTGCTCCAGCACAGCTGGAATTTCAGCAATGGCCTATGAATATAAATCACATAAACTCTTGTATTCCCAGGCTGTATGCTCTCTGTCTCTGCAGACACTCATGATGGAGATGAAACAATGCTAAATTACTTAGGACTCTTCCTTCTTTATCAAACATATCCACATCTCTCCCTCTGAGCCTTCTCCAACAAGGTACAGAAAAAATCAATGTTGTGGATGTGTATAGCTCGTCAATGCTTTGATGATCAAAGATACATCAAGGTCTGACCTTCCTGGCCCATCATACTAGACTTGATGTCACTGTTGTTAAGGCAGCTGCATAACATCCTTTGTGCCTCCACAGACATTTGTCTTGTACTACACAAATCCATGCAAAGCTATGTAAAAAGCTGAAAGGAGTTTCGTTTACCTTAGAAAACCCTGTTATTCAGTGAGAGTGGGAGGCTATCGAGATCTCCTCACTTCAGCGTAACTTAAGTTTGCCTCCCAAAGGAGACAACAATCACCTTACAAGAAAAGTGTCTATGACTTTGGGGTAGAAAGAAGGGTTCTAATGTTCTCATTATACACGCAAAACCAAAAGGGGTAGATTTGACTCCTTCTTATCCGTGAAGATAAAAATGAGATGAGATGAACTTTTCTGGGCAGCTTTTATATTTTTTAAAGCACTTATCCCTCCACAATTCAGCTGGATTGCTATTCCCAACAGTGTTGTGAAACTATTCAGATAAAATATTTAAAAAGTGTAGATCTAGTAATTTTATATTGTGAATTATGAAAGCCTTATTTAAGTTCTGCCTTTTATTAACCTCCAGGGTTCTCCTACCATTCCTAATGACATTATATTGCATAAAAATAAAACCAATACTTTTTACTGGGAGCTGTTCTATTTCTCGTGACTTGGTAATGTTAATGTTTAAATTCTGACTCCTCTTACTGCTGATTAAACCCCCATAGACTACAGCAGAATTTCCGCTTCACTGCCAGAAAAGAAGAAAACCAGCACAGTTTGTACCAAAGAGATCACTTGAAGAATGTACGTAAGGTTACTGCATTTATGAATCAAGCAAAGCATTATCATTTTTAATAGGAATTAAACAGCTAGAGGGAGAAGTAGGGCAATGTTGTGATCAGTGCAAAGGAAAACAATCTAACCATTTTAATTAACTGTATTTTAATAGCTTTAGTTATAATTGAATAATTTAAATACCAAGGGAAATAGTTAAATCTCCTAAAAGCCTTCTTTTTATTTACATTTTAAATACAGTTCATGGGGAAGGGATGGCACTGTGAAGGCTTAAAATAAATAGGTGGAAAAAACCCTTACTAATTTCTGCAGCTGCTGGACCAACAGGAAACATTGGACTCTCCTTAGTCATTGCTCTATGCAGGAGTTTCAGCCCAAATCCTAATATATTTTCTACTTTTCTCCCTGCTTCCTCAAAATATTACACAATCTCTGGTGCAATTGCCCTTGACTGTTATAACCATAAAATGCACAGGAAGATAAATGTTAAGCAAGGATCATCTAATCCAATTTTTGTGCATATGCACCAGTGAAAAGTATCACTGCAGAAAATGAAACTATTGGTCAATGCAGAGTTTCATGTAGACAAATTGTAATAAACTGACACACATGCATTTATTTTATATATGAAAAACCAATACCACTCATAAGCAAAGCCCTTCCCTACTATACTTTTCACATCACCTGTAATGATGGAGATCATTAACTTATATGGACAACATCGTGGAGATCTACTGTTTTGCAGTTAATTTGTTATGAGGCTCATGCTTCCTCACACAAACTTTACCTCTCCATGGTTTCACTTGCTTGGTTGCATTACAGTGGTTTAAGCGAGAGGGGCAGGAGTCCACATCTCTGTCACTCCACCAGTCCATCAGACACACTGAGTCCACCATCCTGCTTGCCATAGTGGCCAAAGGCACCTGACTTTGCAGTGTGATGCAGTGACACAGTGATGTCTCTGTGATATACTCTCTTGGCATTCAGCAATTTTTGCAGTTTAGGGACTTTCTGAGCTAGGGAAATACTTCTGCATTTAAATGATACAAACCAGAGTTTTCTTCCAGTAATGTATCTACATTGATAAAACTATGTAAAATTTAATGTCTGAATTATTCTACAGTGAAGCCTCTCTATCATATCTCTTACAGTAAGAAACATCATCTTTTGCTGTTTTTTCCCTGCCATTACTTGAGGCCAGATCTTGTATTAGAACAGACTGTAAAGGGTAATTTTTCAGTCACTTCTCCACACAGGTTGGGATTTAAGACCTCTGTCGTATACCCCCTCACTGATTTTTTTTCCAAACTGAAAAATCCTGGTCTATTTAATCTTGTATTTGAAAGCTCTTCTCAACCTTTGATCATCCTTTCACATACCTCTACTTCTCTAGTTCTCCTTAAACCTTTTCAAAAACAGAGAAACTGTAACTGCAGATAGTATTCTATTCACACATTTTTACCTCAGCAAAATAACATTTCTGCTTTTCTTTTTGTGCTTTTTTTTTGTTAGATTGCATGTAAAATATAGAATTTATTATGAATGTACTGCACTTGGTAAAGATAGAGACAAAAGGTGTCAGTAACACTACACATTGAAATAATTAAAATACATGTATCAATTAACATATCTGTATATTATTCATCAAAATATGGAAACTCAAACACAATCAACTTGAGAACAGATCTTACTACTTTTTTTACCAAGTGTTATTAATGACAATATTGACTGAATGAGATTTGAGTCAGAATAGAGTGTTACTTCCAGGAACTATTTAGTAAGTGTTCAAAAATTCTTATCCAAATGTTACCCCCTAAATTTTGATAGGCTCAGATTTCTAATTCTGGCTTATGTGTTTCTGGAAATATAGAGAAAAGATATTGAATGCCAGTGTTACTGTTTTTACTGGGTGCCTGAAGAGCATTAGGTGCCTCACAGGCAAGTAAAGAGATTGGAGTCTGTCCCAAAATGCTTCCAATCTAAACATGCAAATTTGATTAAGAGGTTGGAGGGTGGATTCACTGTAAAAACAAGATGATCAGTCTGGGGTGGTTGACATTTTTCATTAGAGGACACTTGGCAATACTAGAACTTCTTTAATTAGTTCTTTTAGACATTCTCAGAACTTTGACTCCTAAAGACATTAATCCCTCATAATCCATCGGGGTTAACATTTTCCTCAGTTTTAGTTTTCTTTACCTCATTGCTGGAAAAGTCATGACACACCACCTTGCTGCAGTATGCTGCACATCTGAACAAAACAAATGGGAATGGGATGCTTTTGTAGCAATGGATGACAAGCTGAAGAATCCCACAACTGGGAACTCTGACAGGATTCCAGAGGACATTTGATTGTCCTAGAGTACAGAATATGACGTGAACATTTAATCTAATTTGCATTTTATGCTTTGTTCCTACTGAAATACAAGAAAAAGAAAACATAACATGCTTCCAAAGTTTCAGTCCTGGCTTAAATTTCTCACTGCTTTCACTGGAAGCTTTAGTAATTTTTATGAAACACTGGAAAATTTAAGAATACAAATGAGCTTTTGAGCAACCAGTTAACACCACCACCTATTGACTTAAACTCATATAAAGTTAAGGTTGCATATATTCAACATACAATATAATGAAAAGTATAACCTTGTTTTCATTAGTTTCCTTAAATTTCCAATTATCAGTAAGAAACAGAATAATTAAGAAAAAACTTTTCAGTAAACCCTAAAGGACTGTCATTCCTACATTTTATTATGGTCTAAGTGAAGTTTTGTTGCTATTTCTGTTTCATGTTTGACAATAAATATTTTACGTATTGATTACAAATTCCACTTGGCAACAATGCACTCATACTATTTATTTCTAAATTCTAAATTAATTCAGAATATTTTTGTCTTTTATTTCTAAGTCAGGCTTTGTTTCTGAGAGGTGAGAGGGAGAAGACCAACAGTAGAGAATTATTATAAATTGATAATACCATATAAGACAGAAAAAAACATCTAGAATCTAGTCCTTTCCATAGATGGAGAGCACTAGGAAGAACAAGGATATTCAGCCAGTCATTGGATGGGGAGCTTTCATATTTATAAAGATGACCAGAAAGCCCCTGCCAGAGGGGGGAAGATATTTTAAAGGACAATATCACTTGGAGTTATCACAGTGAGGAGAAGAAAAGACCATTAAAAATGGCAGCAGGGAGAAATTCAATATTCTGGAAGCGAGAAAGTAGAGACAGGGAAATCTTGAATTCCTCAATAAAGTCTAACATTTGTCCAAATAATATTAAAAACTAATGAGTAAGTTCAGGCAAGAAAAAGACAACACTTTATTGTTTAGCATCTGTCTATGCATATTAAAATAATTTTCATAGAAAGTCTGTCCAAACCCCAGCTACACAAGGCTGCCTCCACTTTTGGAGCTATAGGAAAATAAACGTTTGCACTGCTGAGGAATATGGAAATGACAAGTAAGAAGTAATCCTGGGGGCTAAGGATTTCTAAGGATATGACAACATGTAGCCCACATCTCTCTATCAGATTATGACATTATTACGCATATAAAGACAAACACAGTCAAAAAGTGGAGCGGAAAATGCAGTCTAGCTAAATAGCTCCTGTTGACTTACACGACTTCGAGCTCAAACTACATCTGACATTTTAATGTGGGTATCATAGGTCTCTGATTTATTTTGCAAATCTGCAGCCCACTATGTTACTGATTCAAGTTCTGCAATTTTCTCCTTCTTTCTCTCTTTCAAGTCACTTTGGGTGTCATACCATACACTTGTTAGGGATCTGGCCTAATCCCCAATGACACATCTGGTAGGTGTGGGTGGCACTCATTAGAATATGCTCTCCAATAAATGATCTGTTGAGGTTCTGACAAAATAAATGCTTATTTTCATTATCAGTCACTTACATTCTGCCACTTCAAATGCACATCCTCCAAAGAATGGCTTCAATCCAAACTGACATCCGAATTACAGTCAAGCGTGATGCCAGATCTTAGTTAACATAGAAGTGCACATGTAAAAGTGGGAAACTGAAATAGCTATTTTCAATATAAAAATAACAGCAAAGGTGAGGGCAACCAGGAGCAGGGAATAGTGTAATTAGTTATGTAAATAGAGGGTTTCCAAAAAAAAGACCAGAAAAGAAAAAAGATTAAGAACAAATAACAGCAGCAATTTGAAGAACCTAGCTAGGAACCCTTTAAGAGAGTCCCATCTATCAGTGTGAACAAAAAATAGAAATGGAGTGATAAGAGCTAACTGGCTTCATCACTGGATTGCCCAGCAATCTGTTAGCAATATGTATAGCTGATTTCAATGCAAACTCTACATCTGCCTTTCTGAAGACTGTCAGTAACTAGAAAAGGGATGCAAAGAAAGGATATTCAGGGAGCGTATGTGTGTAAATCTGTAGTTGCCATTAGAGGGGGGGAAGCTGGACATGCTGAAAATAAGTATATGATTCTTTCTGACTTGAGACTAAAAGTAATGAAAGAATGTTTACAGTATGACTCTTTCTCATAGAGAAGGAAAAGATATATACGGTCTAAACTGTATGACAGATGTCAAGAAGACTGATGTGTGGATTAGGAAGATCCCTTTAATGACAAGTTTGCAGCGGTTGAAAACAACTTGTCAGATTAATAGCAATTCTTTTCACTGCGGACCAGCCCAAGGAAATGGAAGTTCTGCCTTGGAAATTACAGAGGGGAGAAAGATTTGCCTTTACCACAAGCAAACAAATAGCTTTATTAACATGAGAGCAAAATTTACAGAGTGGAAGTTTTCATTTTTATCATTTTCAGAGTTCAGGATGCAGTGATACGTGTTAAACTGCTTTGAACCATGTCAAATGCTTTGAACCATGATATTTTACTCTTCAGTGATAACCGTGCACCACACCTATGATTCAAATTCCCCAGAACTGAGAATAGATAGGCAATACTAGAACCTACAGTTTAGAAAGCAAGGCATAGAGAGACTAAAGGGTTTGCCAAGGTCATACAGCAATTTAACCAAGTCTCCTGAGTTTCATTCAATGCCCTAATTACAAGATCTTCCATTTCCCTTTGTAATGAAACATGAGATTTACCTGGTGTGCTGTTGTCTTTGAGTGAAGAAGCCACTGTTTCTTACAATCTAAGCCAAAAACATGGGAGGGAAGAAAGCAGAGTAGAAGGGATACATACTATGCTGCTTGATGAGCCAGGGTGCGATGTTCAGTGGAACTCCTAAAACACATAAAAGAATAAAATTAAGGAGGATTACAGCAACCTCTAGAGAATATTCACAATAGGGTAGTGATTGGACCCTCTAACCCTCAGATAGAGCATGAAACTGAGATCTTTCTTCACATTTTAACTGTTCTTTTTTAATAAGAACTTAGCCTATCTACTATGGTAAACAGACTAAAATTCCAAGCCCTTAGTTAATTCTGCTTACTTATATTTTCCCACTGTTCCAGCTGCAGTTGCTGTTTTCCTTGATTTCCTTTCCTACTTGGTAGTTTAATGTTACAATGCAATCTTAAACAGATGGCTGCACTTCAGAGACAGGTGACTTCCCCAGAAATGTTGGCAGTAACACACAGTCCTCAGAATTGGAATAATTTGTTTTCTTTTAAAGAAAACAAACGCATTATTTCTGCAGACCATTTTGCTTCAGAATTTTACTCTGAAGTCTCTTCTCATCTCATATTTCTGGAGCGTTGCTCTCCTTCAGAAAGCAAATTCTTCATTGTTTCTCACAACATATTTTTTATTTTTTAGTAGATGCTGGATCAAGATACAGATCAAGGACCTCTTATGGTGATCTCTGCACAGGCTCTTCTCTAAAGAAAGATAAGTAATAGATGAATAGATCTTGAAAGTTAAAGGATTTGTTCAAGGCAGTATAACAAATCAGCAGCATAAGAAACAGGACCTGAAATATCTCAATTTAGGCAATTTATGGATACAAATATTAGAAATATGTAAGCAGTATATCTGTATTATAGACCTGAGATCAAGTCCAGAATGCAGTTTCCTCCTAATTTTCTCTTTTTTGTTTTTATTTTTTTAAAGAGATATAATAATTTACTGAATTTAGACAAAAATATCTTGTTTTGCAAATTAGTATCTTTAGCAATTAGCAATTTATTCCTCCTTTTCTTTTTCTTTTTTTTTTTTTTTGTAAGAAAAGGACTCCTTTACATTGGGGAAAGTAAATAAAAGCTCTATGTTTAGATCTGTATTTTAATGACAGTTTCTGAACTGCAAATCAGTCCCAGATCATAGCTATCATCTATTATTATGTACCACTGAAAGTTCCTTACTTTAATGTGTAAAACTTAGGTTAAAATGTGAGAGGGAGCAACTACAAAGTACTTAATGAATCAAGTCAAAATGGGCTAAATGCTAGTGTAAACAGCATAGAAATAAATTTTCTGAAAATTAAACCCTACTTTCTCACTTAGCTTTGGGGATTATTTTAGTTTGTTGTTATGTCTGTGTAGTGAACATTACTTTTGGGGCAAAATCCATTCCTTAATAAGTTCACATAATGTGTATTTGCAATCAGAGAAGGATAATGCAGAATGACTTTTACTATTTAAGAAATTGAGTCCTTCTATCTGACTATCATTTCAGATGCAAAACTGTCTTTCTTATACCAAGCTATGTCATACTATTCACATGTGAAAATAAACAATTCACAAACTCATACTTTTAAGGACTAGTATTAATTACCATTGTAAGCTGAAGTTTTCTGAACTGGAACATGAAGAATAGATCTTGTATATTTTAAACATGTCTCACAGTAACTGGGAACCGCTTAATGCTACGCTTTCCTGAAAAAGGTAAATGTGTCTAGGATATATTAGTCTTAGTGTTTCCAGCAGGAGTGGGAAAATATAAATTGCATTGTGCGAAGTATAAAGTATAGGTACAACTTACTCTGCTTTGCTGCATCATGCATCCTCAACAAAGATTAATTCACATGTAAAAAGTATGCAGAAAGGTTTTAGGATGTCTAGGAAATTACTTGGAAGATTTTTCCTTTCAAGGAAGTTGAAGACAGCTCAACTTGTTTATTTTTTGAAAATTGACAGCTATAATCTATATGGTCTATAAACATATTAAAGGAGTCACAAACTGGTCAAGAGCAGAGCTTTCAATGCTTAAGTACAATGCTGGTATAAGAACAAACAGTAGTCAACTGAACAGAAAAGCTTAGGCAGAAACTTAGATGTTTCAGTCACTAGAGAAATGAAGTTTTCTAATGTAGCAAAAGAGTTGGTTTAAAGATTGATTGTGTTAAGTCTGCAAACAGTGTTTTATGCTGCTGCTGTAGTAGCAGTAGAGTGGACTTGATGACCCAGAAGTTCTGTTCCTGCCAATGCTGTAATTTCTCTGTAAATCACCTCAAGTGTATGAAATCGGGATAGTGTTCTGCTGTTCTCTCTTCAAGTAAAACAGTTACCAACATCTGAGAAGTGTAGCAATGACCACCATACTAAAGGTTATACATAATTATACGCTACCTCATTAAACTGTGAATATGATTTGCAATAACTCAGCAATACTGAGGTACACAAACTGGTCAGACTATTTATCAGGCACTTCTTTATTTAATTCAGACAGATTTTCTGGTTCTGAATCATCTACCAACACACAGAAATTCACTAAACTCATTATGCCAGCATAATTATATTCCTAAATCATTATTTAATTGGGTTAAGGCAAATTTGTGACATAGTAAGCAGTTTGTATTGTCAGTACTTCATCACCTTTATGGACAGACATATAATACAACTTCTAGGACACTCCTTATTCCTCAAAAAAACCCTAACTTCACTACTAATAGATGATTTTTTACCCTCAAATAGGTTTGCAAGGATTTTATCTAATACAAAATGACTAAAGTCATTAGGAAGACTCCCAAACATCAAAAGAATCAGTGCAATACAAGGAAGAGCTTTTATTTATGTTATTTTTCTTTTTTTTTACCACATGTAGATGAAAATAGCCATTAACATAAGCTCCATTATTCTAGCTGATATATTGAGGCAAGAAATAGTGATATGCAGTTTTGAGCATGATGATTATTTGATGGGATTGTTCTACGTTGTTTATGTTCAGCTTTCAGTTGAAGCTTGCAGATTTAATTTATGGAAAATGCCTAGAGTGTTTGACAGATGCTATAAAATCAAAATGAAATAATTAACTTGAGATGAGAATAATAGGTCTAAAGACAAAGACATGAAAAGAACAGCAAAGTGATTCAAGGTGGGGGAGCAGGGAAAAGCAAAAGCAGTGAGCTCCATCCAATTACAGTTTTCAAAAAATTACTGAAGAGCAGACTCATTGCAAAGGCTTTGTAAAGGCAAAGAAAAGGCTTTAAAGAGCTAGGAGATGGACACGTCAATATTTACATGGCTAAAATTAAAAAACTTGACCACTGGTGAAGATTTACCATGCAAACAAACTATCATGGCCAAAAAATACTCACTTTATATGTTCAAATGAAGAGAGAAAGCCTTTCTTGAACAGACATACTGCTCAAGTACAAGTTAAATTAAACAAATTACTCAACTAACTACACTTAACCATGTAAAGCACAATGGACTGTGAAATACAAAAGGTGAGATCATAATGTAATACTAGAAGGGAGCACTGTAGTCTCTTCCTGTGTAAGACAGGTATAGGATGGACCAGACAACTGACAGTCCTACATATTAAGGCACTAAGTAATTAGTCTATGATCTACTCAATTTATATGCCTCTTGAAATGTATGAAATGATCTCCTAACAGAATTTGGGTGCTAAACTGCACAACTATATTATCTTTTACCCTCCTGCATCACGGACAACAGTCCCATGCTATTTTGATGGCAGCACTAAACTCAAATAGGAGGTGAACTGCTGATGCAGTCAGTACAGCAGATATTTGAGTTTCTTTACAATCACCGCAAGGCAGAGCTTGAAGATAATGTAGTGGAATTTGTTAAATAATATAAAATGACAGGGAGGCTACCATCGCACAGCAATTGCACCCTACGGTTCTTATGAGGCATGAGGCAGAACCAAATGCCTCCCTGATCCCTGCAGGCAAGATTATTTTATAATAACCATGCCCACACCCTGCAGCTGCTGTTTGCCTTATAAAATATATTTCATTGTGCTGTGGTGAAGAAAGGAATTGTCATTCTTTGCTAATTAAAAATACAAAAGGTGGCAGTTTAAGCTGGTAAGTAACAACTATAGTAGGCCTAACATTTAACATTAGTAGTCCAGCAAAGTCTGCTGGCCCTTCCATCTCATATGGTTCTGAGACATTGGTGCCTGTTAGAATTTACAGCCTAGTCACACATGAGGTATAATCTCAGTCTGGCCTTCTAAAACTAGGTCCTGTGGCTTTGGGGCGTGCTCTGAGACTCTTTTCAATAAAGGGCCTCTTCACACCTTATAAAGAAACTTAAAAAAAAATTGAAGACCTGTTTCATTGTATCCTTAAAGCATGGAAAGATAAATCTCTATAGTGTAAGAAAAAAATAACTGAATCATCATGAGCAAGAGAGACAAAATGCTGTCACATGCTGCCTGACTTTCACGAGTAGATTCTGTCCTCTGGAAATATTAACATACCTTTGCTGTTTTACCAAGTTCAATAAAGGAAAGTTGATATGAACAAGGACCAGAAAACAAGCATCAGGCAACTGCAAGGGTTCCTAGTCAAACAACAGCATGCTTCTGGGCCATGCAAGGAGGAGCCACTTTCCAAACACCAGTGGCTTAGTAACTTCTGTGGCTTGTGTGACTTCCATTGCCTCTTTTGGCTGCTTATTAAAGATGTTCGTAAAAAGTAATCTAAGAGATACTGTCTTCCTCCTGAACTTGCTGTAGAATCAAAGTAGAATTCTGGTATCAATCATTTAACTAGCAAAAGAAAGTGAGGCTGTAGTTGCAGGATTACAATGTCTGTGCTGCATAGTATAAAACAGAAAATACACCGAATCCAGAAAAAACTTTCCCTGTTCATGCAGACACACAGAAAAGCAAACTGAATATAGACATCAAGCAGTAAAACAGCAGTTTATATGAAGATGGGGAGGGGGTGCAGAAATTCTCTTTTGCCCCAGAGTAAAAGTCATCTCTCAGAACAAAACATAAGAAATGCACTTACTGTGATGAAAAAAGATGACAGAACAACAGTTTGGGAAAAAACAGACTTGTGTAAACAGAGCTGCTGGAGGGTATCCTTATTATTCCTAGCATATTGTTGCCCACTATGTTTTATAAAATAATGAATCTCACATAGTTGATACAAATCTATTACACCTAGTAAATAAATGCTTACTTCCATAACTACCGAGTTATGTGATTGCCCGTTTGGGAAGATACAGACTCAGCTCAGATGAAGCTATTTGTTCCAGTAGCACAATACAAACACCATAGCCAAATAATGCCAGAGCACAAAAGGAACTAACAGAAATACTTTTTTATGCTGTTTTTCAAAATACCTTTGATCAAATAATTGTAAAGCTTCTGTAGTCCTAGAGTTTGTTATAGACTCTATAACCTCTCTATGGAGCCTGAGAGCTGCTTTTAATCATTAGATAGATTTAATCATTCAAATGAAAGTCCTACCCCTCCTCAGCCTTTCTTGTAGTTTCTTCTATAACTTTACTGCCTTTAATAGGACATTGCATAATAGAGTAGCAGCTTTCCCTCTAATCAAGTTTGAGAAAATTATGCCTGACACCATCTAGACCTAAAGGAGAGGAAAAGTAACTTGATAGAAAGAGGACCTGTATCACCCTAGCATGAAGTTTCATGACAAGTCACAGTCACCACAGGTAAATTTGAGATGGACTTTCTCAGCTTTTACAAGGACAATTGGCTGGGAACCCTTTACTCCTTAATAGAAGCAAGACCTGAGAAAAAAAGCTCTTTGCTTAACACTGCTAATGGTGACTCAAACACACACCCTATCTGCCCATTTATAGAGGCTTAAAAAGAAAATCTGAAAGAACTTAGTTCAAAGTTTGTACCCAATAAAGGGTGTAAAAAGCAGGAAAATGAGGGTGTTTTTCTTTCTAGCTCATGTTTTTCCCTATTCTCCCTCACAAAATATCTAACCCTTAATAGAAGCCAAACCGACCCCTTCCAGCACCTCCCTTTTACAGAGTGATGAGGAACTACTTAATTCTTGACAGCTGGGTCAGCCCAGAGGCTGGAAATCCCTGTGCTTAGGAAATGCAGCTGTGGACTTCCCCCAGTCAGGGGGAGTGTTAACTATTTCCAGGCCCGTCTTTGGTTGGAGTCCACTCACGATTTCTGATTGTAAAGTAAGGTTACTCTATGCACTAGTCTAAATGCTAGAGTTCTCTGCAAATACTCTATTAGGAAAGTATTTCTTACATCTATGTCACTGGATAACTTTGTTGCAGATCTGCCACATTTTGTCCTTTGCAAAATAAACAGATTTTCTGAGAGATTGGTTTCTTATGCTTTTTTAATGATTTTCAGCTGAATTCCAGCCATGCTGATTAATAAATTAGTCAAATATGTAATATTAAATTCTCTGCACTAGTCACATTCAGAGAAGAAAAGAAACTATTTAAATAAATAAAACACAGAGGAGTTAATGACAAAGGGATACTGAATCAAATTAGAAACCTAGGAGCTAAATTTGCCTAGATCCACTACTCTACCAAACTTTTTGACTGTGTGGGGTGACATGTCAACTAAGCAGTTCAGCTTGATTAGTACTATTAAGAACAAAATTGTATTGGAAAGCCAATAGTTGAGATGAAATGTATGATGCAGAGCCCTTTCATTTACTCATTTGATCATGGTATAACAGCAGCAGGAGAAATGCCTCACCCTCCTCACATCTTTGTATGCACTTAGGATGGCTCCAACCACTCCAAAAACATTTTTCCACCATGCACTGCATACGGCATGTATTTTCCACAATGCTGGTCCAGGAGAACCTCAGTATATGTTCACTATGATGGGCTCTCCAGACCATTAGGAGGCTGGATAAGTAGCCAGAGGTGCACAGACACAGTGGTCATTACCCATTACATGCATCATTACCCATGCTGCAGGAATCGTATGGGCTGCTTGGCCTGCTCTTCCCACTGGCTCTCCCCTTTGTCCAACTGATGCTGTTACAGAACCTGCTATCATTTGTGAGTATGAAGGTGTGGGTCTAGATTTTGCCATTCACTGCATCCTAGCAAAACTTTTGTGCATGTAGGCAGTGAATGATGAGTCTGGGATATAATGGTATAGGTATTTAATGGACATTTTATATATATACATATTGCATATATAATTTAAATATAGTGCATGACAACTCAGCCCCTGTTAATCAAATTATAGATATTTTAACTGCCTTTATAAACAACGATGATTGCAAGCTATGCTGTCTGAGTATCACTTCAATATCATGTATGTTGGACAAGAAACTCATGAAAATGTCATCCTGGCTCCTCACATCCTGTTTCTCTAGAATACCAGCACCCATTTCATATTGCCTTTTTCAGAAAGGTATTAACCTCTGACAAAATTTATTAGATGTCTAATTAGTTTTATTCCACCTACAAGGCTATTCCGAGACCTCTCCCTTAGGTAGTAAAAGCTTCTTCAAATTCCAACCTATTTTAATTAATTGCAAGCTTAATTTAGTTAGCTCTTTTGTCTCCATGATGTTTACTCCTGTAAAATATCTATATAGCGCAATCATGCCACCCCCAAGGGAAGAGAATGGGCTAAACCAAACCCTTTCAAAATGTGTTCAAATCTATATTCTTATTCCTTGTATTGACTCTTGGCCTTTAATAAAATACACACACAAGCAAACGGTTCCCACAGTTTTTAAGTCTCATACAGCTCGCCCTCATGGGCTACCAGCTGTACCTCCTTGTCTGTGCACAAGCCATGTGTAATTTGAAGCTGCCAAGACTATGGTAAAAATAATCCCAGGTGTATTGGTCCTCTCTGGAAAAGCTGATCTTACATTGGTAAAGGCAAAAGTGAAAGACACTGTTCAGAAAAGGTCCAATTAATAAAATATTTCATAAGACAAAAAGTAAACTAACTCACAGCCGCAATGAAAATCTTTGTTATTTAGAAACATGCAGCGGTATCTCACTAACAGATAGCAGAAACCCCGCTATGCAGTACCTGCTTTAGAGCTAGGGAAACTGCCACCAGTTCATTAGTGGCTTTCCCTGCTGATTAATAGTGGTAAATCGGTGCAGATCAAATCAGAATAGCCAAAGTGCCTCATGCTGTTCTAAAAAATATCAAAGGTTAGCCCCTTCCTAGAGGACCTCCAGTTACACTGGTGAAACATGACAAGCTCATGAAAAGAAATGCTATTATGATTGCCGTACTCACCAGGAGACAAAGCACAGAGTATGAAGCTTTTATTCAGATGTAAAAAGAAGGCTGTATTACCCAATAGTCAGCCATTTACACGATGATAGAGAAAATGAAAGAGACACCTGTGGAAAGCAATTCAACAGCTTGCACTAGAAAACTGTTCTCTGGTACCGTGCATCTAAATTTCAGTTGCAGATTTATTCTTCGGGTGGATTGTGTTATATCTCTGAATCTACTTCTCTTGGGAGGAGGTAAAAAAGGAATTGGATTTATATCCCTGTGTTTTCTGAACCAGACACTGGCTAATAACATAGGAGTCTAGGTACAGAATGACATTAAAGGCTGTGAGTATTTGATGTTAATCAATGGATGGCTGTCTCTGTGGGAGTTTGCTCATTTCTGCCTTAAGAGAGCTAAATTGCTACATCTAGCTATGCTGGGCAGTATTGAAACAAGCAGTCAATACTTTCTTCCAGAATCAATATATAAAAAAGTAACTCAATGGAAGCTACCTGAGAAATGTGCTAGGAGGAGGAAAGTGAGAAGCAGTCTGCATCGTGCATGATACCGCATGCTGGTTAACCAGATAAAAACATACATACACCTGGTAAGAGGACAGAGTATTTCAAAGAGAAGTTGCTTGACCCAGAATTGTCTATGTAAACTCCTGAGCTCTACCTACGCTTGATACAGAAAAGCACTTAATCATTTGCTTAAGTCTACCTCAATTCAGCCAAGCTGTTAAGCGTATGTTTAAGTGCTAGAAAGTCAATAGGGGATAAGCATGTGTTTAACTGCTTTGCTGAAAGGGGCAGTTTGCTGCTCAGGATGTGAAAGATGTGTCACAAAACACTGCTTTACTTATCAGCCTTTGCCTAACACCAAATCCAGCATCCATGGGGGGCAGCTGGATCCTTTTCCATCCTTAAAGGATGCCACAAGTTGTGGCCTCTGAGAGCTGCTTAGCATTGCGAGTCTTTCTGATTTGTCTCCATAGGAATAAAAGTCTTTACATAGGAAAGAGAGAGAACAGGGAAAAATCCCAAAGACATACCAATAGCCAAATTTCTGTCCCAGGGTGGAAGATTGCTTGGCTGAGTCTGCTTACCTCTGCTAACCCTCACCATCAATCCCTTATTTCAAAAGCATTTGAAGGGACTTACTGCTGTTTTGGTGGGAGAATAAATAGCAGTCTTCCTGATACACTATGGTGCATTTCCATGAAGTGGCTGAATTACAGTGAGAGCTGCAGAATCCGATAGATTTGAGTACAGAAAGGCAGGGATAATGTGCAATGACATGGTAACACTGAAAGCATGCACTATGGGTGTGTGTCTGCATGCTTGGTCTCGTGTGTTTATGTGTAGGAGGAGAGCTGCACCTGTGCCTCAGCCCTAACATCTGTTTTATTAATGGATCATATGTGGTCTTTACAAAAACAATTTGTTTATGTGATTTGCAAAATGCAATCCCCAGAAGTTTCTTAGTGGAAGAGGAGAGATGCACCACACTGATTTCCTGATCAAAAAAGTGAACACGGGTGGAAAAAAACCCTTAGCACGATACTTCAGAACCAACATTGTCTTCTTAAATAAGCCTAAAGGGAATTCTATTCATTTCTCATGGTCTCAAAACAGCCAGGTAAAGTTGCTGTATCATAGGTTCCCTACTTTAGGAAAGAAACGGAGAGTTGTCATGATGTACTTCTAACATCATAACCACTCACTTTTGGTAAAAGCTTTCTTTATATAAATGAAGAAGCAAGATCAAAGTATGCTACGAGAGGCAGTGTTCTGGAAATGAGGAGGACCTCAGACCTTCTGTCAGGCTGTACTGTTGTGAGTTATGTCAGAGATCTTAAATGATAGCTAGAATTTGGGGTCAGATTTGCTCTTAAACAGATTTTGCTTTATTTTTTTCTTTTTTCTAATACAGTAGCCAAAGTAATGGTTTGTTGGAATAAATCTTGGTTGGTTTTTGTTTTGCTTTGGTTTTTTTTTTCCTAAAGCTTATCTGTTATGAAAAGTGCTAGTGCATGGAGCAAATGCAATTTGGTTTTTACTGTTTCTGTGGATGTGATTAATGTCTATTGGGCAGTATATGCAAGCAACTCTTCACCTGAACGAGCAACACAAAAATAAGCTTAAGAATCTCAGGAACAGGAATATGCCTTCTCAAAACCTCCAAGGACTATTTCTGGTGCTAATATTCTCAGGCAGCATGACCTAGGAGAAAAGCATTCTCTGGGCATAAACCATTACACTTTTGACAAGAAGCGGTGACAAAAAGAGCCTCAGAAGTTGCCTATGGCAGCTGAAAAGTAGTGAGTGTTATTGGATACGACAGAAAGTGAAGGGGAGATGGTTGCAAACCAGGTATACCTGCTGGAAATAGGTGATTAAAAGTACTGTGAGCCTTATTGGATCAAAGGAATAGCTGATTTTTATAGCATCTTTTTAAGTAGAAGAGTCGCAGTTTTCCAATGTGTCAAAAATAAAGCCAAAGTTACTTTTGTTAGATCCTGCTTTAGCAGTGATCTTTATTTAGGACTGTAAAAAGACAGTGACACTGTTTTCTGACTTCAGATATTCAGCTGCACAGATAGCCCCAGTTTGTTGCCCTCCATTATAGAAAAATCTAGCTCAGCTGATGGTCTTTATGCTTCTCCTGTAGAAGCCACCTGTCATTCAACTGCAATAGAGCTTTAAAGCAACCAGAATAAGTCATGCTCTGGTTGGGATGAGCAATAAGGGAGCTTTTAGAAAAAAAAATCTTTTTATGTTGCTTGTTTTTGTCCCTGGTCTTTGTCACGTAAGTCTTGCACAGCTTTTCAATTAATATTTAAAGAACTAGCATAACTTGGATCATACTTAAGTAACGTAAAAGAAAGGCATATTTTTGATGAAGGAATATTTTGGCAAAAGAGTTGGTTTTTTACCATCTATTGAACTCTACTAAAATGTGTTTTCTGAAGCAATGTTAAATCTGTTTCCCAGATTTTTATGTTAATTCTGCAGCTGTATATTCAAACTTCTATTGCATGCATATGCTATTTTGAAAATAGCCTTTGACACAGTCTCCCACAGCATCC
>NW_010196775.1:0-9619 GCF_000695765.1 Mesitornis unicolor
GCCCAGCCAGCTTCTCCAGGAGGTTGCTGTGACCCACCACCTTCCATGGGTGGTGACACTGGGGAAGGCATAGAGCTGTGCACCTCCTGCCAGTGCCTGAGGAAAAGGTCCACAGTGGTAATGGTGGGGTTCAGCCATTGACTGTGGGCTCACATCTGATCAGAACAGCACACGGTGAAGACAAGGTCCTTTCATCCTCTCTTCTTCTCTCATCCGTGATGGGATCCACTGACAGCTCTTCTCTGGAGTCTTTGAAACTCTGCGTGCCATGGCTTGTGCCTGAATCGGTGATCTTTGGCTTCAGCATCACCCAGGATGCTCGATCAGACAGTTCCTCATTCATCTTGTCATGATTTTATCCTGTTGTCACCCAGCAAATTGTGCTTTTCTGCTCTGAGTTTTACCTAGTCTCCTGAAGAGGTCGAAAGTTAGTTTCCTTTCTTGTTACACCAATCACCTTACAACTCAACAGTCACTTTTCTACCCATTACCTTGAAGCTGTGCTTCATATCTTTGTCCCTGCTGCACTGCAGATGTCAAGGGAAGGCCATACAGACCCTCCACAAAGGGAATGAATTGCCCTGCACTCAAAAATAAAAGCTGCCCATCAGTCACCTTTCACAGTACCTTGTTACCAGTGCATGAATAACAAACATAAAGAACAGGAAAAAAATATTTTACTGCCAAGACTATTTGCTCAGTCAGTTCCTCCTCACTGGAGGACAGTGAACATTATGAAGAAAGATGTCACAAAGTGACAGACTTTGCATTGTAAATGACACTCTGCATCATGTCAGTGTGGGAAGAGACAGTGGCATCTAGACTGGTCCTGAGGAAAAAAGCAATTTCCACAATGGTCCTGAAGTGTACGAATATGGAGTCTGACAACAGAGTCAGGAGAAGCACATGTTGAGTCTCCTGGAAATGAGTAAGAGATGTAGATTCACCTGTCAAAACTGAAAACAAAAGAAATTTACTATCTGAGGAGGCAGAGCTGTTATTCCCAGCTCATCTGCCTGAGAATACCACAGAAGCAAACATCTCAGTACCTGATTCGGATGTTATGTGTATTGTTTTTCTTCCCTTTACAGATGGGGCTCGGAAAATGTATGAGTTGAGGGAAAAAGATTTATTACAACAGGGAGTAATTTTCCAGATCTGTGCAAAACTCCTCAGAAGAAGAGGGGAAAGGAACTTGTCTTGCTAATGTGAGACAATGATTTACAGTATCTTAAAATTTGGCACTTGAAACCTTACAGCCACAGTCACCAGTCTTTGCTAAGCATGATCTCCCTAAAGAGATTAAATATATATTACTTCAATGCTGCCACTTCTTTGAAAGCACAGAAAGCCATAAGAATGAGTAATAAATAAATAAATAACAGTCTCTCTGCAGCTACAAGAAAAGCCACAATATGGAGAGAGGGACAGGTTTTAATATGGTTTAGTTACCTAAATACAAGCATAAGCATCAGTAGGATTTTGTAAACCTACTGAGATGCCCAATTAAGTTTAGAAATCCGGCCTTCATATCCATTTATCCTTAGTAAAGCTGCAAATAATTCCTTCTTCACAGAGGTGCAGCAGAATACAGCTTCATGATCTCAGCAAAACTTTTTAAAATCCTTGGAGGGAAAATGCTATCGAAAAGGATAGCATATTATTATAGCTAATGGACACATGATATCACTATGTAGCGTTTGGGTTCTGCAGTGTGTAGCACCAGTACCTGTACTGTGCTGCCAGCCTGCAAAGTATCCACAGAAACCTTTATAGAGGCTTCTAATTTGTCAAAGCTGGACCACAGGCGTGTTTGATGGCTTATTCACTGCTCTCAGCGCAACCAGGGAGAGTAAAGCATTTATAGTCTCTTGTAGCAGGGAGTAAAGCTGGAGTTTTTCCCGTGAAATCCAGTAATGTAATCAGTGAGTGCTGGTTTGTGTTTCTGCTCCCCCTTTCAAAGAGAATGCAAATACCAAACTCACTTCTCTCCATCCCCTTCCTTCTCTTCGGGGCCCAAAGAAAAAGCGCATAACTACAGAGGACACAGCAGGAAGTGCCTAGGTAGCCATGGTAGATATGGGTTGATAAATCAGAGAAGTCCCTCCAAGGGTATATTAAAAGAGCAGATACCTCTACTTCTATTCATGCATTTGTTGGTTTTCAGAAACTGCCGATTTCCCAATTTGCAAGTGGCAAATAACTTAGAGGCTGTTGCCAGTGTAGTGCTTAACACCCATTAGCTGTAATCATCACAGGATTGACTGTGGTTGCTTATTGCCTCGGAATGACCACATGGGCATAATTCATTTTCTTCTTCTAAAATGCAGGGAACTACCTCCTGAGTTTATGATTACAAAGTTGGAGCAAGGGCTGCATTTTTATCCTGGGTTAACAGACAATACACCACATTACAGGCTTTTATTCCATAAGGAAAAAAAAATACTGCAGTAGAGGAAGTCATAATTTGGTTTTCTGTTGCCAGCAAAGACCTAACACACTACCCCTTCAGCAGAAAACAGTGATACAGAGAATCCAGTTTATTGCTGCACTTTCCAAGTATATTCTGTATATGCACCTCTAAATACATACACAAACTACAAAATAAGTAGTAGAGCTTGCTGCTCTCATACTGATCAGCATGAAACTATGAAAATGAGAAGTGCCTCTATTAGATGGTTTCCTTTATTATTTAATATGTGTGTGTCTACAGTAATTATGAACAGCTGATAAATTGCCTTTTTAGAATGGTATGTAAATGTGCTGATATTGCTATAAATAATCACTCCATATGCTGTAAGACACACTGTGCTAATTGCTTCTTCCCTACCTCGTTTCCCCACTTAATTTAGTCTCAAAAATTTCTCTCTACTGCACAGCCTTTATGAGGCAGCTCTTTCAATGCATTATCTTCTGTATTGCTAGATGAAATATTATTGATGCTTTGTTTTGGCATTTCCTTTCTCAGGAAAAGAAGTCTTGTTTGGGACAATTTCAAAAGCTATCCATTACAAGTGAAAATTGCATCTGAGATGCCAGTGCTGGAATTTCTTTCACCTCTTTCCAGGGAAGGTAGAAAACTGTTCTGCAGAGCTGTCAGGACACTGAGCCAGATGCTCATCAGCATAAATCAGAGCAGCTTTATTGAAGACAAGGGAGTTATTTTTCATGTGAGGAGCTGGCCAAGTGTTCTCTCTGCAGCAATACTGGAGTGGCATCAAACACCGACCTCAGGCTGGAGGAGACATCTCATGCAGGCAGGAATCCCACCTGTATTTGCCACTGTGTCTCTTTTTTATTATTATTTTGAATAGCTGGAGTTTTACCATATGCTGTTAAACCAAGTTCCTATTCTCAGAGCAATATAAACGCTCCCTACCATACAGCAATCTAGCAGGTCAGGCCTCCTTACTGATCTCACTTACCTTCAGGGACTTCTGCATTACTTCTGAAGTAGCTAAACAAAAGGACCTTGGCTCTGCTGATTCACTGCTTCCCGCCGCCAACCGAGCTTATGGCAATGCCCACTTGTAGACTGTTGTTCTGTGTGACAATAAATGGCAGTAGCCTGGAAGCACATACATACGTATAGGTGTGTTCCTCAGATGAATTAGTGAATCTATTCTTTTTTAGTTTTTATTCTGTTTCTCATTCAGTTCATTCTTATATCTGCTGTTAACTCTACATCTCTAAGGAAGCTGTTTCATATGTGCCCTTGACTATCCTTTTTGGTAAGCACATAAGCATTTGCATTAATGCTTCTTGGAGAATTAACAAAAGCACATTTAACTAGTATGTCCAGCTGGTATAGATAGCAGTCTTTTTTCTTCTTACAGATATTTATATGTGCTAAATTCAGGATCTCAGACCATACTGAGGTCTTGGCTCTGAAGACCTCTACGGAAAAAGTCAAGTATGGGGCATCATTCTGCTTTTAAGCTACCTGGGAAAAGTCAGGCTTGACTGCTAATTAAAAGAAACAGGCCAGGTAACACAGACCTCCAGTCAAACACTTTGGGTTTTCAGTGGTTTGAAGGGTTTCCACCTGTGTGTCATTCTCCTGTTCCCCTAACTGAAAGGACAAAGTACAGGACAACAGGTTCTTGCCAACAAGAAATTCCAATGCTGAGAGGGAAATTTTGCTTTGAGGTTGAACTGCTGCACTCTCAGTATCAGAAAACCCTCATGCCAAGACTGTGACACCCTTCTACCCCAGAATCACTCTATTGTGGTTTTCCACTTTTATTTCCAGGCTGCAGTAAGTTTCTTTAGAAGTTGCTTTTACAACCCCATTATGCCCTTCAACAGCCTTGAAATGTTCGTTCACTGGTACAAAAATTATCTTCCCAAAAATTCTACTCAGTGTGCTTTGGGGCAAGCAGGTTGATTTTTGGCAGAGAAGCCCTAAGATAAGAGTTCATTGCCAATGCTGCATTGCAAAAGTTCTCACTCTGCTAGTTTGCTGAAGCTCTGTTCTTGTTAAAAATCTGTGATATGCTGTCACATATCATTGTGTTTTAAAGAACAGAAATCAAACATGAAAACCAGAGGAGAGAAATGCTGCTCACAATCACTCAACAAAAGCACAAAAAGGGACTTCCAAGGCTTCAACTTCAACTGAGTCCAATGGACTCATCACTGATCAACTCTTTGGCTTAAAATGACCTCATCACAAAATTTTTCAAACATTTCTTTTTTGACTAAATCCAGTTTCTTTTCTGGATTACACAGCTATAGTCATAACAAAGCACAATCCCCACCACCGCCCACCCACCAAACTAACAGCAGACTGAAGGAACACACAAGTAAATGTGTGATAGGTTCAGGATGATAGCACCCCAGGTATCTCCTGACACCCAAGCAATTTTGTGCTCCTTTTTTTGTGACATAGGGAATAACATTCTTTAATAGAAAAGCACAAGTAGAATTTGTATTCTTAGAAATATTTCCAAAGTAATCTGTGGGCAGTAATTATTAGCAAGAGATTTAAGTTCTTGATAACTCGTAACTGAGTTATGGAGGCATGAAAATAAAGGTACTAAGTTTATATATAAAATGCAGACCTGACCCACCCATTGGAGTGCAGGTGTTTGTGGTTCAGATTGCTGCTGTATGTGGTTTCTTGGTCTTCAAACGTGATTAATGCCAATGAGAGATGCAAGTTAATTGAAGGCTTCCTACCCTACATGAAAAGAGTAGGTTGGAAGAACAAGGTAGGAGTGTTCCTGTTTTCCATAATTGCAGACAGGGTTCATAACAAACACAATTTCAGTCCCGTTAATGTGTGAAGAGGTGCCATGTTTGTGCTGCTACTTCTAAACATTTTCTCCATGACCCATCAAGGGTAAAGCACAAAAAGTGGAAGTTAGTAATCAATTCCCAGAAAATACGAACAGTCGGTCTTAGCTCTCTGCTGATGAAGGACTTGCTCTACAGTTCTTTGACTGTATTCTGTCAAGCATATTTGCTTTTGCAAATGCAAAGACACCACCAGTACTGGATTCTCATACGTGTTCAACACTTCATCTCATTAGGGAAACAGCCTGAGGAAATAAATCCCCGATCTTTTGCTGATTCTCATTCCCATGACAGGTCCTTTGCTCTCACTAAATACTGAGCTTTCTGCAGCACAGAAAGGCTTTGCTGTAAGCAGTGTCCAGACTGTTTCACCACTCTGTATTCAGTCAGACCACATTTCCAAATGAGAAAACAGAAGCATCTGTTAAAATACATGAACAGCCTACTTCGTTAACTTCCCCTTTTGATTTTATTCACAGACGCTGCAAATGGGGATCAAGCACTTTTCTGGGCTGTTTGTGATGTTGTGCATCGGGTTTGGCTTGTCCATTATCACTACCATTGGGGAACACATTCTGTACAGACTGCTCCTACCACGAATCAAGAAGAAATCCAAGATGAAGTACTGGCTCCATACAAGCCAGGTACGTATTCAGAAGTAACCCTGTGAAAGTCATGTGGCTGATTAAAAAAGCCAGGACAAGAACAAGGTACAAAAGGTTGTAAGAGCACTGCTGATTGGCAGTTGAAGTGTGACAGCACCTTCTGGAATTTAAAGAGATTTACTTAATGATAGAATGAGAAGCACAGAGACAGTTCAAATATTCACAGTTGCAAAGCCTACAGAAGGGACCTTCCCATTTGCACTTGTAACCTTACAACTCTTTTGGACACCAGTAACAAAGTGTTATTATCTCATATAATTGTGTTTTAAAGACAGAAAGGTGTTTGTTGTAAAGGAAGAGGTTACTTTGCAGCAAAAGGCACAAAAATAAAGAGCTTCTATTGCTCTAAAGCAGCACAGTGAAAGAGATTTTTTAGAAAATAATAAAGTTTGCCAAGAAAGACTTTTTTTCTGAGGGATTCTAATACCAAGGATTGTTTGCAAACTATTTATCAACCTTTCAGATTGCCCTTCCTTGGGAAACTGCAGGAAAATAAATCTGCTGTAATGACAAAGCACAGACATTACTTGTATCCTTGAATGTGAAAAATAATTTATGCTCAAGTCCTTCACACAAAGCCCAAATTGTTTACCTATTTATGGAACTAGTCTTAATCTTTCTTTTACTAATTGAACCCCTCAGTTCAAGAAGGACAGGGAGTTACTTGAAAGAGTCCGGTGCAGAGCCACAAAGATGATTGAGGGAGTGGAGCATCTCCCCTCATGAGGAGCGGCTGAGGGAGCTGGGTCTCTTTAGCTTGGAGAAGAGGAGACTGAGGGGTGACCTCATTCATGTTTATAAATTTGTAAAGGGCGAGTGTCAGGAGGAAGGAGCCAGGCTCTTCTCAGTGATGTCCAATGACAGGACAAGGGGCAATGGGTGCAAGCTGGACCATAGGAGGTTCCATGCGAACATGAGGAAAAACTTTTTTACTGTGAGGGTTATGGAGCACTGAACAGGCTGCCCAGAGAGGTTGTGGAGTCTCCTTCTCTGGAGACATTCAAGGCCAACCTGGACGCGTTCCTGTGTGACCTAGTTTAGGTGATCCTGCTCTGGCAGGGGGGTTGGACTGGATGATCTTTTGAGGTCCCTTCCAACTCCTGAGATTCTGTGATTCTGTGATTCTGTGAATTTATTTTCTTCTTTTCCCTCTAGAGATTACATCGTGCTTTGAACAGTTCATTTATTGAGGACAAATGCCAGCCTAAGACAAAACGAGTAGAAAAGAGGTAGGAAGTCTTGCCAGCCTTAAAACACTAACTGAAAAAATTAGTTTGAAATCAAGTATGTTGTGTTGGATATCTACTTACAGATCTAATACACCCCAAAGATAGCAGGAAAAAAAAAAGGGGGAACAAGATCTAAGCGACAAGAGAGGGAGACAGAAATTTATTGTTTCCAATAGAAAGGACTAAATCAAGAAATTCTGTTCTTTCGTGATTTCACATCCAGCTAATAAAATCACCTTCATTCTAAATACAGGCTTTGCAGGTTTTTAAGTCTGCTGCCTTAGTTTTTAGGTAATTAATTACTCACATTCTAAAGTACTGGCAGATAACTAGGGCCCTGTGAGATAGCTTCACAGTGAATGAGAGGTCAGGCAGTATGTATCTTAGAAACTTTTTCAGCTTGCTTATTTTTTAGAATGAGAAATAACAAAGCTGAGAAGAGGAAAATGCAGTCCTTTCAAAAACCTTTGTCTCAAACAACTCTTTTTGGAGAAAAAAAAGTAGGTAACAACCTTGCTGTGTTTTCATATCCTGTATCTTCTGAAGAGGTGACAATCTTATCTATAGCTACCAGGAAGACAAGGCATTTTATTAAAACCGTACATTTGCTGAGTAACTCAAAACTATCAGTGCACTTTTTAAAGACAAAGGCAGCAGTATTGCTTTCCTACAGATAAGTTCAGCCACAGATGATAGAAAAAAAAGTCTTCCAGGCTGTTGGTAGATACTTGGCACGACTGAAACCCATGTATGTAAATGTATGTTGTGTTTAGTTTTGTCATTCCTGCACTAATGGCAGCAAATATTAGAAGTAAACATCTATAAGCTTTTAGACTGCCTATATACCAACAAGCATATAAAAGCACATGCAGTTACTTTCCTCTGTTCATTCCTCCATCTTAGTGCCCCACAAAACCCCGTAGTGTAGCACCTCATTGCATACAGCAGCTTCTTGCTTTTGGTATAGCAGTACCAGGAGCTGATGGATGCAAAACATTTCCTCCTCTGACACCCTCCTCCCTGCGTGGCAGCATTCACACTCCCACAACCCAAGGCACTAACTGAGCCAGAAGAAGAGTTTTCCAGAGGAGGGGGCTCCATGCCTTTGATGGTACAAAAAGCACCAGCTGCAATACTTACAAGATACTGAACAGTGCAAAAAATTCCTAACACAAAGAGACAGCCATAAGCCCCACAGAGGGTGGCTTCGAAAAAGAACCACACACTCTTTAAACATTGAGGGTGAAGATGTGCTGCTGCCCAAAGACTTCTGCCCACATGTGATCCAGCCCACACGGGATCCAGCCCACACATGTGTGCCTACACACCTACCCACCGTCCTTGTTCTTCTCATGGTCTGAGCTGCTGTTTCCACAGAGTTGTAATGAATTTAACTCAAGACACCCAGTAACATGGCACTCTGCTTATCATTAATGCTGTTGGAGCAAGGTACCACCAGGGCTCTCAAATCAGTTATTACACTTTTATTGTTGTTAGGGACTCTGGAATTTTTAAAAACACCGAGATATAGAAAAGAGGTGGAAAGAATTTGTATTATGCTGCTGCCGTTTTCCTCAGGGAAGAAAATTGAGGTCAGAACTTTCCAAAAACTAGGAGAGTTGCTCAGCATCAGTGGCCACGTTGTGAAAGATTTAATTTACTTGGTAAAACTTGAGTGTTAACTGTGGACTCTGGCCTTTGCTAAAACCACCTGCTCAGATTCCCAGACAAAAGCACTTACCATAAAGCTGTGTTTTGATTTGTGAGAGGAAAGAAAAAAGTATCAGAAGTTACAGATTAATTATATGACTCTGAGAAATACTTACCAAAAAAAGGGTGCAGCTTCTCCAAGACGCACATGCTCCAAGCCAGTTTTGTCACACTGGCTGCCCAGGCCCTGGCAGCCACGGGCTCTGCAGAGCTACACAGCAGCAAGACAGCTTTGGGCACCACAGCCCTTTGTCAGTAGTTCCGCTCTTTGCTAGGTGACATTTTTATCTGGACTGCTGTCTGTGTGGAAATGCAGCGCAGTGGCGTCTGCTCTTGGCCCGGGAAATGCTTTGCCAGTTTCTGCTTGCCCCGGCTAATGCAATTTCCTGCCTGAAGTACTTGTTTGTTTTCATGTTTCCAGGACATTACCATAATTGTATTGCAAAACACACATCCAGGGGAGTCATCTTGTGTTTTATTTTGAAGTATCAGAAAATCGCTGATCTACACAAAAGTAAACAACCCTACCTACACACCGCGCTAGGGTTCCCTGTGGCCTCCACAGCATGACCCAGGCTGGGGCTGCCACTCTTGCTTAAAGCCTCCCTTCCAGTTGGAGATCAGAGGCCACAGAGTGCTCCTCTATTTGGGATGAAACCCTGGGAAATGCCCTGATTTGGGAGGGCTGCAGAGTGGAGCTCCCAAGAAAGAGGGAAA